>NC_050570.1:23651565-23952399 GCF_013265735.2 Oncorhynchus mykiss
AGATATACTGTATGTAAATGTATACAAATGTACGCAAGGTTTGAAGTGATTATGTTTTAGGCATCTGTTTCGGCTTCTTGCTGTCAATTTGCAATCTAGAAATTATTTGTAATTATGTTCCAGCCCCCTGACAATCCCCTCAAAAAAACTAAAAATATTACATTTTGTTTTTAAATTGGCCCGCAGCTTAATCTAATTGATGATCCCTGAGCTAAGTTCTAAACACAATATCACAGTATTAGGCGTTCACAACGCAATTCACGATAACAGATCATACATTTTGGAGCGCATATGAAGGAGTCATGAGTGCATTCCGGTGCACATTTTCTTCACAATAGAGAAACATAGACTCATTCTGTTCAGAACAACCCAGATTATGACGACATGTCATCTTGTAACTGTACATCAAACAGTGATCATGAAAGTTGACACTGTATATGACATGAGTTTTATGATTTGGAATGTGTCAAGTGCACATTTGGTATTTTGTTTGCTTGTTTGACATCAAAGATATATTTATTATAATCCTCAACGTCTCATCTTTCAAAATACATAGTCCTTTTAAATTTACAGCATTTCCCACACTCAAACAAAACATTTATTTTTCATAAAAGTTGGCAAATTAGCAGGAGGGATGTGGGCAAATTCTTGTCGTGCGCGGTGCTCAAGTTCAGAACGGCTGTCCGTCAAAACCCATACAGAGCTGTGAAGCGCAGAGCCAGAGCTCTGACGTCATGTATAGCATGTTACTGTTGATGGATTCTGTCAAAATGTAACATGTTTTATGTTAAACTACAGTTTGTTTGCTTCCTGTTTAGAGAATGATTACTGTGAGTATTAATGGAGTTCAGGCCATGAAACTGTGTGTACGCCAATTTAGAAATGTTGACCTAATCAGATAAGAGGCAATTGCCCAGGATCAGAGAGCAGGGTCAGGCCCAGAACAGAAGACGGATGGCTAAACAAAGAGCGGACCATGGACATTCCACAGGAGCCAGAGGGAAACTCATTTGGGTCATAAAATGTATAGTTGGGGAGGTGACACCTACAAGAGGGGTGTGACCAAAAGGAGGGAAGAGTATAAAATGTGCTGTGAACTTTCTAAATGCATGCACTCAGCTGACTGTATCCTTGGTATTAAAACACTTGAAACGTCAAGCTTTTAGTCTCAATTCATTATTGCAAAGAGGTTGCAATAGTATTTTTCTTTTTAACACGGTACACCGACTGCGTTTCAATTTAGGCTGTTTATCAGGTAAACAGCCTAAACAGGTATGAGAGTGTAAAGGGTTAAGGAAACTTGTACTTGCTCAGTGCGGTGTCCTGCTACAGTCAGCTGGGCAAATCTCTTGACTTTCTCTCTGACCACCTGAATCCCTCTCTCATCAGAGGCGTTCAGTTCCAGGACTCTCTGTCGGTACAGCTCTGGCCTGTGGAGAGGAACAGACAGGGAAAACTGACTGTGGTGTATACAAGCACTGTACAGCTGAAACCCACAAAACGCAGTGCCTGCATAAATTGGGAGTTGGCATGCAGTAATCTGTAAAGCTGGTGAGTCACTCTCACCCATAAAGTTCCCTGGCTGCAGCCAGGATGGTGGATGTCTTTCCTGTTCCAGGTGGTCCATAGAACAGCAGATTGGGGAGCTGCAATGGAGATTATATAATATAAGGTGTCCAATCAAAAATGTATTTTTTGATCAATGGGTAAAATAATGTTAATTGTGTAGATAATCCTTTAAGAAAACCAATGATCCAAACCTCATGTTTCTATCATAATCCATTCAATTTTGGGGGGAGTTCTTACTCTCTGATGAGAGAGGGATTCAGGTCAAAATTAGTACGACTAAATCAATGGAGGCCAGATAAATGTTTGTCATAAAAACAGGAATATAGCATTGTGTCAGCTAGGCTGGATGCTGTTGTGAGAATTAAGGCTACCTGACAGGCTTAGCATTGAACTCATCTTCTCAAATCCAGAAAAAAATGAAACAATAGGAGGTAAACTAGTAAAGTGATAACAGTTCAAACCCACGGTTCGGTACATATTGCAGTTTTGGGGTCACGGTGCGGTTTTGGGGTCGTGGTTCGGTTTAGCAGGAAAATGTAATGCCAACAGTTACTGTACTTCATTTTTGTTTTGGCAAAAGATGTAAAACTAACCCAGGAATACATCATGAGCCATAATGTAGGGCCTTATTAAATTATTATATAAATACAGTGCCTTGCGAAAGTATTCGGCCCCCTTGAACTTTGCAACCTTTTGCCACATTTCAGGCTTCAAACATAAAGATATAAAACTGTATTTTTTTGTGAAGAATCAACAACAAGTGGGACACAATCATGAAGTGGAACGACATTTATTGGATATTTCAAACTTTTTTAACAAATCAAAAACTGAAAAATTGGGCGTGCAAAATTATTCAGCCCCCTTAAGTTAATACTTTGTAGCGCCACCTTTTGCTGCGATTACAGCTGTAAGTCGCTTGGGGTATGTCTCTATCAGTTTTGCACATCGAGAGACTGAAATGTTTTCCCATTCCTCCTTGCAAAACAGCTCGAGCTCAGTGAGGTTGGATGGAGAGCATTTGTGAACAGCAGTTTTCAGTTCTTTCCACAGATTCTCGATTGGATTCAGGTCTGGACTTTGACTTGGCCATTCTAACACCTGGATATGTTTATTTTTTAACCATTCCATTGTAGATTTTGCTTTATGTTTTGGATCATTGTCTTGTTGGAAGACAAATCTCCGTCCCAGTCTCAGGTCTTTTGCAGACTCCATCAGGTTTTCTTCCAGAATGGTCCTGTATTTGGCTCCATCCATCTTCCCATCAATTTTAACCATCTTCCCTGTCCCTGCTGAAGAAAAGCAGGCCCAAACCATGATGCTGCCACCACCATGTTTGACAGTGGGGATGGTGTGTTCAGCTGTGTTGTTTTTACGCCAAACGTAACGTTTTGCATTGTTGCCAAAAAGTTCAATTTTGGTTTCATCTGACCAGAGCACCTTCTTCCACATGTTTGGTGTGTCTCCCAGGTGGCTTGTGGCAAACTTTAAACAACACTTTTTATGGATATCTTTAAGAAATGGCTTTCTTCTTGCCACTCTTCCATAAAGGCCAGATTTGTGCAATATACGACTGATTGTTGTCCTATGGACAGAGTCTCCCACCTCAGCTGTAGATCTCTGCAGTTCATCCAGACTGATCATGGGCCTCTTGGCTGCATTTCTGATCAGTCTTCTCCTTGTATGAGCTGAAAGTTTAGAGGGACGGCCAGGTCTTGGTAGATTTGCAGTGGTCTGATACTCCTTCCATTTCAATATTATCGCTTGCACAGTGCTCCTTGGGATGTTTAAAGCTTGGGAAATCTTTTTGTATCCAAATCCGGCTTTAAACTTCTTCACGACAGTATCTCGGACCTGCCTGGTGTGTTCCTTGTTCTTCATGATGCTCTCTGCGCTTTTAACGGACCTCTGAGACTATCACAGTGCAGGTGCATTTATACAGAGACTTGATTACACACAGGTGGATTGTATTTATCATCATTAGTCATTTAGGTCAACATTGGATCATTCAGAGATCCTCACTGAACTTCTGGAGAGAGTTTGCTGCACTGAAAGTAAAGGGGCTGAATAATTTTGCACGCCCAATTTTTCAGTTTTTGATATGTTAAAAAAGTTAGAAATATCCAGTAATGTTGTTCCACTTCATGATTGTGTCCCACTTGTTGTTGATTCTTCACAAAAAAATACAGTTTTATATCTTTATGTTTGAAGCCTGAAATGTGGCAAAAGGTCGCAAAGTTCAAGGGGGCCGAATACTTTCGCAAGGCACTGTATATATATATTTTTTTGCCTAATTCCATTTGTTTTTTGCAGGTTTCAGATTTTTGTTTGTCAGGGTTTCACACTCAGAAATGACACAAAATGTCATGTTCTATGTTCACAACGCTTAAACCACATCAGGAGACCATTTGAGGTCTGGGAAAAATATAAGAAATGTACATTTTTGGGTGTAGATATACCATTTAATTTAGGTGAACACCAGCAAGAGCCTTGCTTGGTTAGCAGTGTTTCTGTAGCCCACGTGATCGCAAATCACCACTGGAGTGAGGTAGGCAAATAATCATGATATCATTCTGTCATGTATGCATAGGCTACTTTGTAGTTAACATTTCATTTAGGTTTTTGGGAAAGCCTTTCCATCTACCAGAAGACTGTTGTTATTAATATAATCGCTAAGGGCTACACCGTGGCAGACAAACGCACACACACAGACAGGGGCATTCCCGCACCGTTGCTTCTTCAAAAAGTTGAAGGAAAATAAGAATTACTTATCCATTTTGTTCATGTGTTATCATCAAATTAATTAATGTTCAAATAAATTCAATACATCTAGTTGCTTTCCTACTAAGTTAAATACATTTTTGCTTCTACTGGGAAGCCAAAATGGTCCCAAAGTGGAGATTTAAATGATGAGGATCCTCCAATTCTTGTATATCGACCCCAATACTGACAATCGTAGAGAACTAGTTTCCGGCTGCGCCTCCCAAAAAGGAAAGTATGAAATTAAGCAATTGAGATTATAATTACAACGTGCACATAGGCTATTCCGTTAAAACATCTGGAGGCTACAATGTAAAGCTCAGCTTTACAGTACTAAAAAGACGCATACACTGCAGTTTAGATGTTTTATCTATTTAAACATCCATTCGGGTTCACAGTGCAGACCGAACAGAGGTCCCCAAATAGAATGGTTCGTTACTAATGTGTACCGTTACACTCCATTAAGATAGATATTGATTTGGGACATGATATGTAGTATTTTTATATTTTAGTATACGCAGTTCATATTAATACCAAGTTCCTGTTCTTTCTCAAAGACTACTCACAAAAAACATCTGTGAAATGTCAGAGCACTGAGTGTACCCCAAGCTTTTAATTTTAAAAGCCTTTTACATTTAATTCAGCTCATTTCATGCTAATTTTGCCATTCGTGAAACAACTTGAAGACGACGACCACAAAATGTAAAATCATC
This sequence comes from Oncorhynchus mykiss, assembly GCF_013265735.2. Classification (NCBI taxonomy): domain Eukaryota; kingdom Metazoa; phylum Chordata; class Actinopteri; order Salmoniformes; family Salmonidae; genus Oncorhynchus; species Oncorhynchus mykiss. The sequence continues at coordinate 23,656,605 of NC_050570.1, forward strand.
AAAAGTTTTGGTGATGAAGCTGAAATGCTCCGTCAACAAAGCTCAACACTTATTATCAGCTGTGCAGTTGAAGTCGGGGCGGCAGGTAGCCTAGTGGTTAGAGCATTGGACTAGTAACCGGAAGGTTGCAAGATCAAATCCCCGAGCTGACAAGGTCGTTCTGCCCCTGAACAAGGCAGTTACCCACTGTTCCTAGGCAGTCATTGAAAATAACAATTTGTTCTTAACTGACTTGTCAAGTTAAATAAAAAGGTAAAAAAATATAGATATATATATATATAAAAAACGCTTACGTACACTTAGGTTGGAGTCATTAAAACTTGTTTTTCAACCACTCCACAAATTCATTGTTAAACTATAGTTTTGGCAAGTCGTTTAGGACATCTACTTGTACATGACACAAGTAATTTTTCCAACAATTGTTTACAGACAGATTATTTCACTTATAATGCACTGTATCACAATTCCAGTGGGTCAGAAGTTTACATACACTAAGTTGACTGCGCCTTCAAACAGCTTGGAAAATTCCAGAAAATTATGTAATGGCTTTAGAAGCTTCTGATAGGCTAATTGACATAATTTGAGTCAATTGGACGTGTACCTGTGGATGTATTTCAAGGCCTACCTTCAAACTCAGTGCCTCCTTGCTTGACATCATGGGAAAATCTAAAGAAATCAGCCTCTAAAAAACCTCCAACCAAAAAATATTGTAGACCTCCACAAGTCAGGTTCATCCTTGGGAGCAATTTCCAAACGCCTGAAGGTACCACGTTCATCTGTACAAACAATAGTACGCAAGCATAAACACCATGGGACCACGCAGCAGTCATACCACTCAGGCAGGAGAAGCGTTCTGTCTCCTAGAGATTAATGTACTTTGGTGCGAAAAGTGCAAATCAATCCCAGAACAACAGCAAAAGACCTTGTGAATATGCTGGAGGAAACAGGTACAAATGTATCTATATCCACAGTAAAACGAGTCCTATATTGACATAACCTGAAAGGCCGCTCAGTAAGGAAAGAGCCACGGCTCCAAAACCGCCATAAATAAGCCAGACTACAGTTTGCAACTGCACATGGAGAAATGTCCTCTGGTCTGATGAAACAAAAATAGAACTGTTTGGCCATAATGACCATTGTTATGTTTGGAGGAAAAAAGGGGAGGCTTGCAAGCCGAAGAACACCATCCCAACCATGAACCACAGAGGTGGCAGCATCATGTTGTGGGGGTGCTTTGCACTTCACAAAATAGATGGCATCATGAGGATGGAAAATGATGTGGACATATTGAAGCAACATCTCAAGACATCAGTCAGGAAGTTAACGCTTGGTCACAAATGGGTCTTCCAAATGGACAATGACCCCAAGCATACTTCCAAAGTTGTGGCAAAGTGGCTTAAGGACAACAAAGTCAAGGTATTGGAGTTGCCAGCACAAAGCCCTGACCTCAACCTATAGAAAATTTGAGGGCAGAACTGAAAAAGCTTGTGAGAGCAAGGAGGCCTACAAACCCGACTCTGTCAGGAGGAATGGGCCAAAATTCACCCAACTTATTGTGGGAAGCTTGTGGAAGGCTACCTGAAATGTTTGACCCAAGTTAAACAATTTAAAAGGCAATGCTACCAAATACTAATTTTGTGTATGTAAACTTCTGACCTACTGGGAAAAGCTGAAATAAATGTCAGATTAAATGTCAGGAATTGTGAGTTTAAATGCATTTGGCTAAGGTGTATGTCAACTTCCAACTTCAACTGTATAAGGTTACAAAATCCAACTTTTTGGATATAATGGTAATGATGTGTTAGAGAAAGACCCCACTGAACAATTCAGAACACAAAGTATCATATTTGTCTTGGTAAAATGTATTTTACCAGTGAAATGTCATCACCAAAGTGCGTTTTCATCCACTCTGGGCATATGTAAAATTCAAACAGAACCCCCAGCAGACAGTATTTACCCTAGACATATGAGTCATCACTCTCATGGATCTGAAGAGGGTACTTACATCGGCGCCCTTTATAGTTTTCTTCAGCACAGCAACCACCTCCTCTTGAAATGCCACCTCTTCCATACATTTTGGTCTACTGTAAACAGCCAAACAATGGATTTCAGTGTGCAGTTGATCATATTAATGCAGGGTTTTCTTTCTGGCTAAACATAGCAAGCTACTTATCACAAAGATATTTGCCTGCCGCTGCATGAATTATTATTATTATTTGTGCACCTTTATTTAACCAGGTAATGTTAGGCCAGTTGAGAACAAGTTCTCATTTACAACTGCGACCTGGCAGTTTCAGGGAAGAATAGCAACTGTTCATTGTGTGTCTGGATTTTAATTTTATGAAGGAAGATTCACAAGGGCTTACATTACAGCCGCGGATAAATTGAACTTACTATTTCTCAACCCAGGGGACAGACTTCTGCTTCTTCTCTCCACTGGTCCCGGCACCTTTCTCTTTCAGAGGTCTGGTGCCTTGAGTAGATGTTCCTTTCAAAAACGCCTGCATGGCTCTCTAAATAGGAGTTAGAAAACAGACCACTGCCCATTAGTCACTGAGCGATACTTGCGTGTCAAAGAGGGCGACGTTCTCTTTCTGTGACAAGCAAGCTAGCTAGCTGGCTAAACAATAACAACCACCACTTAGCGAGATCCCTACTGTAACGAGATCGCAGAACAGTTTGCAAGTAAGTTAGCTACAGATTATCAGTTGCTTTCAAGCTTTGGTTACCTGTAGCTATATAAAATGCGTTAACATTCGAACTGTGTTAGTTGTTGACATGTGTGGTAGATTTCCCGCCCTGATGAAAATGCGACGCCCTTTTCCGTCTACGACGTCAATCTTTTCCCTCCAATCAGAGAGTTCTTCTTCTTCTCTGGTATAATTATAATGGCGTTCGCTACCTACTGTGCGGGTAGATAATAAACAGCCGCAACAAGTAAATAACGCGTGGTAAAAAATATTAATATCAGAAATAATGCTAAACTAATTAACTTGTTTTTCTGTTAAAATTACAAATCAGGTCCTTACACAGACTCAGATGGATCCTGTGAGGGCGGGACATTTTCTGATGACAGTAGTCCGTGCAGTGCTTCTGCCATTAAGTCTTGGAGCCCCAAAAACGTTTTGTCTACAATTTTGTCCAGCTTCTTGGACTCTTGTGCAGTACAATTAATAACTGTGGCTATATGCTACAAAATCCACCTTCTTCACAATGAGTGTATCCAGATCACTTCTTCAGTATGTGGCCTCTTGCCCCTTCACCTCCTCCACATATGAGATCTGCTGTACAGCCCTGATCCTTGACACCTTGACCTCTTGCACACAAATGGGGGACTCAAGGAAGTCCGGAGTATGATCTGCTCCACAGTTGCAACATTTTCCATTCACAGATTCTTTAATAACATAATTCTCCCATCTGCAAACATTTGACAAGTGGCCATATATTTTACAATCCCCACAGCAAATGCTCTCAATGCACACCTCTAGGAGGCATTTTGCCTTCTCCCTATAGTTCTCAGCCATTAGCTTCCCCCACGATTGCCTAATGTGAAGTAGGGTACAATCCCAACTAGAGGTCAACCGATTAATCGGAATAGCCGATTAATTAGGGCCGATTTCAAGTTTTCATAGCAATCAGAAATCGGTATTTTTGGACACCGATTTGGCCATTATTTATTTATTTTTTACACCTTTATTTATCCTTTATTTAACTAGGCAAGTCAGTTAAGAACACATTCTGATTTTCAATGACAGCCTAGGAACAGTGGGTTTAACTGCCTTGTTCAGGGGCAGAATGACAGATTTTTATCTTGTCAGCTCAGGGATTCAATCTTGCAACCTTACAGTTAACTAGTCCAACGCTCTAACCACCTGATTACACTGCACTCCACGAGGAGACTGCCTGTTGCGCAAATGCAGTAAGAAGCCAAGGTAAGTTGCTAGCTAGCATTAAACTTATCTTATAAAAAAACAATCAATCAATCATAATTACTAGTTAACTACACATGGTTGATGATATTACTAGATGATCTAGCGTGTCCTGCGTTGCATATTGTAGCGAACGGCACAGACAGCTGTGTGTTATGTGTTAGTTAGGCTTGTAGGTGGTTGTGTTGTACTTACCAGTACCCAGTGTTCGCGGGGTCCGACATGCCAATCAACCTGCTATCTGCCAATCACGGGAATGCCTGGAATGTTCTGATGCCGGGCATCCTGGCGGTTGGCGGAGTGGCGTGGAGGGGGGTTGGGCACGGGTTGGAGCATTGGAAGTTAAGACCAGGTTTAGCCTTTGTTCTCTCTCCTACGTCTGGGCTTCACAAGAGAAGGTCACGATTGGCTTGTGGGTTATCTTTCATTTATTTGGCGTGAGCTACGGCTTAAGTTGGTTTAATAAACCGTCAATTCGTAAACTCAACCCCCTGACTGGACAATTGTTCCTTTATGATCTAATCAGGTCATTACATTGGTGTCAGAAGTAAAAACGTTGATAAAAGTTAGCCAGCTAGCTAGCTGACTTATGTGGCTAGCTACTGTCGGTGAGAACCAGGGTTGAAAATGCTTAGAGGGAATCTGAAAGTGAAGGTGGAGGTAGGGGACGATTATGGCCAAGGAGGTGCGTGTGCATGGACGTCGGAGGATCTGGCTGAGGAGATCGCCAGGGCGTCGGAGCCCAGAGGCTGCTTGAGGGAGGACGTTAGAGTGATGGCGGCTGAAGCGGGCATGAGTCCTTCGTCGACTGTGTTTCGCGCGGATTCTGGGGGCGGACCGAAAGGGTGCGACGCGGCGCGACGAGGAATCTGGGGCTCAAGATGTTAACAAACAAGGCGGCGCCCAGTTCCCGGCTGCTTCCGTAACTGTTAAGACCCCGAAGTATTCCGGTAAGGCGGATTGGGAAGCTTTTCATGCTCAGTTTGAACTGTTAGCTCATTTTAGGGGGTGGTCGGATGAAGAAAGGGCACTGCAGTTGGCTTTATGACTCACGGATGAAGCTCTGGCCTGTTTGATATTAATTAGCCCCGAGGACAGACATGATTATGGTGCTTTAGTGGGAGCACTGAGGAGGCGCTATGGACAGTGTGTACAGCCAGGGCTACTGCGCTCCGAACTGAGTAATAGACGCAGGCAGCCTGGAGAGCCTCTACAGGTGCTAGCTAATGACATTGAGAGCCTCTCTCAGCGGGCATATGCTCACATGCCCCCCTCTGTGCAGAGCGAGCTAGCACGGGACCAGTTCATACAGGCGCTCTCTCCTACGGAGCTGCACATACAGACCCAGCTGGCTCATCCTGAGTCATTGCAGATAGCCTTGGATGGCTTTTGAGAGGGAGTTGGTCTGGGCTGGGGCTTTGGTGGGGGTGCAGGGAGACAGACCCTCTGTGCGAGCTGGGGGGCAGAGCAGCCCGGAGACAGAAAAGCCTGCATGGGTGGCTGAAATGACAGAACTCATGCGTGCTGTGTCACTACAGGCGGCACAAAACACACGCCCTGGTCCCAGGGTCTGCTGGGGTTGTGGCCAGCCAGGCCATCTGTGCCGGGTTTGCCCCATGTCCCCCAGAGCTCAGGGAAACGGCTCGGGGTCCGGGTAGTGCGGACCCCTTGCTTTCTATCTCAACCACCATCTTCTTCAGGAGGAGCCCACCGGCACAGACGGGGAAGCAAGGCTCCACTTCCCCCAGAAGCAGACGAGGGCAAGCGGATGGAGCCTGTTGTTGTGGTGGGCCGGACCTGTGTTGGGGACTTTTGTCATGTCCCTGTCACTGTGGAGGGAGTGCCCTGCTCTGCCCTGGTGGACACTGGGTCCACAGTAACCTTGGTGAGGCCAGATATTGTGCCAGGTTGGACTCAGTGTGAGCCCACAACTGTGCAGCTCCGCACAGCCACAGGTGAGCTGGCACCCATGAAAGGGAAGGGACTCATGACTGACAGTAGGGGGCAGGTCTGTGCGTCATCCTGTGTGGGTGGCGGCTGTGCAGGACCCTTGTATACTGGGGTTGGACTTTCTTAGGAGCACAGGCTGCCAGTTAGACCTAAATGGGGGCACACTGAGCTTCCAGGGAGGGTCGGCAGTCACCATGGCCCCCCCTAATGTCACATTCACTCAACACAACAAACCCTTTACTCCAACAGTTAAAGCAGCTGAGACTCATGGCTGCCCCCCCTCCCCCACATCTGTGTGTGACTTTTCCCCAGCCCCCCTGTCACCTACGGCTGTGTGTTACATTCCCCCAGCTACCTCCACGACACAGCCCTCTGTGAGCCCGGGCCGCACCCCCCCAGCCCAGCTACCCCAGATGGGAGAGGAGAGGACACTGTGCAGTGAGAGAGATATGGGGGAGGAACTGTGTTGGTCTTGACCCCGAGTAGCAGGAACGGTTGTGGCAGTTGCTGTTTGAATTCAGAGACAGCTTTGCCCTGAGTGAGGAAGAGGTGGGTCAGACTCATCTGGTGCAGCATGAGATCGACACAGGTGATGCTCGACCCATCAAGATGCGTCCTCGCCGTATTCCGCTGGCACGCCAGGAGGCGGCAGACAAGGCTGTGTTGGAGATGCAGCGGGCAGACTTCATCGAGCCCTCAGACAGCCCCTGGGCGGCGCCAGTCGTCATGGTTCCGAAGGGGGGCAAGCTGAGGTTCTGTGTGGACTACATGCGGCTGAATGAGGTAACCAGGAAGGACTCATCCCCCCCATACCACGCATCAATGAGTCGCTGGACCTGGTTAGGGGGTCCTCCTGGTTTTCCTCACTAGACCTCCGCAGTGGCTAATGGCAGGTACCCCTCTCCCCAGAGGCCAGAGCCAAAACTAAGAGAGGACACTGGCAGTTCAAGGTCCTGTGCTTCGGCCTGTGCAACGCTCCAGCTACTTTTGAGCGTTTGATGGACAGGGTGCTGGATGGCATCCCCCGACAGCAGTGTCTGGTATACCTCGACGACATCCTGGCCCATGGCAGCTCCTTCCAGTCAGCCCTGGGGGCGCTACGGCGTGTGCTGGAGAGGGTGGCTTCCGCAGGTCTGAAGCTCCACCCCGAGTAGTGCCACTTCATGAGGAGAGAGGTGTCCTTCTTGGGCCACTGAGTGGGGAAGGAGGGGGATCAGCACCATGGAGGACAAGTTGGGGGTTGTCCAAGACAGGCCCACCCCCACCGACCAGCGTCAGCTGAAGAGCTTCCTGGGCCTGGCCTCGTACTGCAGGAGGTTTGTACAGGGCTTCTCAAGTGCCGCTGCTCCCCTGAACCGCATGCTGCCAAAGGACAAGGCTTTCACTTGGACAGTGGAGTGTGAGGAGGCGTTCAACACCCTCAAACGTGCACTGATCGAGGCCCCCGTGCTCTCCCCCCCTGACCTCACCTTGCCCTTTATCCTGGACACAGACGCGAGCAATGTGGGCATGGGTGGAGTGCTGGCCCAGGTGGGGCCAGAGGGGGAGAGAGTGGTGGCGTACTTCAGCAAAACATTTGACAAACATGAGCGCCGCTACTGTGTCACCCGGCGGGAGCTCTTGGCTGTTGTGGCTTCCGTCAAACACTTCAAGTACTACCTGGGTAGCCTGCCCTTTACTGTAAGGACTGACCACTCTGCTCTCCAGTGGCTCGTGTCGTTCAGAGAGGCAGGTGGCTCGCTGGTTGGAGGAGCTTCAGCCGTACGACTTCACAGTGGTACACAGGGCAGGGGCACGCCACTCCAATGCCATGTCCCGTCGGCCCTGTACTGCAGACAGCTGCCGCCACTGTGAGCGGAGAGAGGGACGGGAGAGAGAGCTGTGTGCAGAGGGGGTCTGTGCCACAGTGTGTCGGGCGAGCGGGCCTGTCTGCTGTGAGCTGCAGACTGTCGACGTGGCTGAATGGGGGCAGGGACGGGACACAGACCTACAGCCAGTGTTACAGTGGGTAGAGGTGCAGGTGAGGCCACCATGGGAAGAGGTGACAGTGCTCTCACTCCCGACCAAAGGGTTGTGGTCAAAGTTTGAGAGCGGGCATGGAAGGAGTCAGCTACGGGAGAGGAGAGGTGGCAGGTGGTGGTCCCAAAAGCATTGCAGGAGGCTGTGCTCCAGAGTACTCATGGGGGGGTGGGGACTGGACACTTTGGGGTCACAAAAACACTCTGCCGCCTCCGTCAGGGCTTTTACTGGGGGCAGCACAAGAGGGATGTGAAGGACTTTTGCCGCCGATGTGACAACTGCACAGCGAGAAAGGGCCCCCCAGGCCGCTCTCATGCTCAGCTCCAACAGTTCCCAGTGGGGGCTCCCATGGAGAGGGTGGGAGTGGATGTAGTTGGGCCGTTCCCCACGACAGACAGTGGAAACCGCTGGGTGCTCACGGCCATGGACTATTTCACAAAATGGCCTGAGGCCTATGCTCTGCCTGACCAGGAGGCAGAGACCATCGTCAACGCCCTGACAGCGGGGATGTTCAGCAGGTTTGGAGCTGCAGAGTCCATCCACAGCGACCAAGGCAGAAACTTTGAGTCCCATGTGTTCGCCACCAAGTTTGAGAGGCTGGTTATGCACAAGACCCGCACTACTCCTCTCCATGCTCAAAGTGATGGCCTTGTGGAGCGTTTCAACAAAATGCTTGGACAGCAGCTGGCCATCGTCTCTTCCAAACACCAGCGTGACTGGGACAAGCACCTGCCTATGGTCCTCATGGCATGCCGCTCCACTGTCCAAGACTCCACCTCCTGCATGCCTGCCCTCCTCATGCTGGGGAGAGAGACCCGCACCCCTGCGGAGATGGCGTTTGATCGGCCCCTGGATAGCCCTCATGTTCCCCCGGGGCCAGTGTATGCCCGGAGACTCCAGGACCGCCTGGAGACAGCCCACACCTTCGCCAGAGAGCAGCTGGTGAATGTAGGTTTGAGGCAGAAGAGGAACTATGACGTGCACACCCCGGGAAGGCACTTTGTGGCTGGGGAGCTGGTCTGGGTCTACAACCCCCTAAGGAAAAAAGGCAGATGCCCCAAGTTGGACAGTCACTGGGTGGGACCCTGCAGTGTCCTGGAGAGGGTAGGGGAGGTTGTTTACCGGGTGCAGCTTCCTCCCAGGGGGAGAAAGGTGACACTACACCGGGACAGGTTAGCCCCATACAGAGGGGCCTCTTCTCCCCAAACCCCAGGAACCCCCACAATTCCCCTCTCTGGCAATGACATTCTCCAGGCACCCACCCCCAGGTGCCGCAGACAAGGCTCCTGACAGTCCACTCCCCCTGTCTCCCTGTGTTACTGCGTATTGCGTACTGTATTACTCATTCCCACTTCCTTGTCCCCCATATCCCTGGAACCACCAGCTTTCATATGTTCTGAGCAAGGAACTTAAACTTTAGCTTTCTTACATGGCACATATTGCACTTTTACTTTCTTCTCCAACACTTTGTTTTTGCATTATTTCAACCAAATTGAACATGTTTCATTTTATTTGAGGCTAAATTGTTTTTATTGATGTATTATATTAAGTTAAAATAAGTGTTAATTCAGTATTGTTGTAATTGTCATTATTACAAATACATTTTATTTTTAAATCAGCCGATTAATCGGTATCTGCTTTTTTTTGGTCCTCCAATAATCGGTATCGGCGTTGAAATATCATAATCGGTCGACCTCTAATCCCAACAGGGTTTTAACATTTAGAAATTTCAATAATCATCACTCGTGATACGGCTTTTGAAACATACGACTCTTAACTTTCATCAACGACAAATCCTTCAAATAAAAAAGATACACTTACTCTAGCAGTTTTGCACAGGCTGCAGAGCCATACAGCTGTAGATGCCTCCGTCTCGGAGCATACTAAATAGCTAATAAGCACAGGTGGTTGCCTCTTGTATTCTGTCTGTTTTATGTAAACAAGCACTGTAACCCTAACATGGTGTGCATCAATTTAATCTTTCATTTTTTGATAATGACTTCTCGCTGAAATGAAATATAAAGTCCTTATGCTCCCAATACCAAGTGACGCGTGTTAACGTTCAGGTTGAGCATCAGGGATTTTAACAACTCAACACTACAGAAGACGCCTTCATCCAATGACTCTTATGTGTAATGTAATGGAACTAAGGGTGTTTTCACATAGTCCTCTTTAAAAGAACCGATCTCATTCCTCTTTAAAGTGAACTCTGGGGTAGAAAAAGCTAAATAGCTCAATTATCTTTGTAGTCACACTGCCCTTGCATTTGAATGAGGACTCTACTCTTCTGCCAGTTCACTTCACCTATTTTGTGGTCTGAGTCCTCTTTGCATTCACATTGCTATGTTTAGAAAGGAACCAAATAACTTTTTCCAACATTCACTCAATAGACTCTGGGTTTTTATAAAGTGCAGGACAAGCCATTCCATCATAACGTGTTAACGGACAGCTAGATATACCTACTTACATTTTGGAAGATAGTAGATTGCATTTAATTAAAATATTAGACATAATAATTGTAATAATAATACATTATTAACATGTAAATATGATTGATAACAGAATAAATAGCAGTAGAATAACTGCAGGTTAAGTAATGCTGTAATTAAAAATTATACACCCAATGTAGGCTACTGCCACTTTAAGTGGCTAGTATTGATTTTGTACCCTATGTCGTGATTCTCACCAAATATGTTGTCTTCTCACACCATTCAAACCCCACAATCGAATAAACAACGGACAAATCTCTCTTAGTCTATAGATCACATTATTGCAAACAAATAATCTGCACTCAAAACTCCACACATTTTGTGGAATTTCTGTGCATCTATAATATCCAAAAACAATGTTTTTCCCCCCAAACCTGCACATCATATTCTCCCTTTTGTGGCACCAAAGTAAGTGGGTGTTTATATGGCAGAGGAAACGGTGTTGCAGTAGTCAAGTGTGTGGCGCAGGAGTAATGACAAGCGAACTTGGGGAGCTTTGCGTTCACATTGCGCTAAAAAAGGGAACGGACCGAAGAATTCAAGTGAACTTAACTCAGACCACCTCTCGAGATGGTCTCAGTTCGGTTCGCTTCGGGGCTTTTTTGAGGGGTCTGAGTTCCTTTGGAGTTTTCACACTGCACAAAAAAGGAACCAAGTGTGAAAAGACTCGGAGTCATGATCAAGGGCTAATGCCACGTTCATAATGTAATGACCTGACTAGATCATAAAGGAACAATTGTCCAGACAGAGGATTGAGTTTACGAATTGACGGTTTATTAAACCAACTTTACACAGGCTACTGTTTGGCCGTAGCTCACGCCAAATAAATGAAAGATAACCCACAAGCCAATCGTGACCTTCTTTTGTGAAGCCCAGACGTAAGAGAGAGAACAAAGTCTAAACCTGGTCTTAACTTCCAATGCTCCATCCCCCTGCCCAACCCCCCTCCACGCCACTCCGCCAACCGCCAGGATGCCCGGCATCAGAACATTCCAGGCATTCCCGTGATTGGCAGATAGCAGGTTGATTGGCATGTCGGACCCCGCGAACACTGGGTACTGGTAAGTACAACACAACCACCTACTAGCCTAACACATAACACACAGCTGTCTGTGCGGGTCGCTACAATAATAACTGGGAACTCAGCAAAAACGATGGTCAACCGACAAGGAATTCCAAATCAGGAACTCTAGCATCTTTTGTCGAGTTCAAAGCAACTGGGAACTCGGATATCTCAGACTTGAGTATTCAAAACAACTGGGAACTCATGGAAAAAAACTAGCTGTGACTGGGAAAAATCTATTTCAACGGTCATCCAGCTCCGAATTTCAACTCGGGAACTCAGGGCCTCTTTCTAGAGCTCTGACGTTCCGACCTGAAGGTCACTGACATCATGATTTGACCTCATATTTTTCCAGTTGTTTAGAAAGCGACATTTCTAGAGCGCCTACTTTCCAACCTGAAAATCACTTTCATGATTTGACATTGTTTTTTGGGGGCGTTCTCATGTCACGTTCACATGCTAGTCGGAACTAGGACATTTCCGAATTGCTGATTCGTTGAACACTGCACTGTTTGTAACTACAACCTATTACCAAGTCGGACATTTGAGTTTCCTAAAAAAAATCATTTTGAATGGTCATCCAACTCTGAATTCTGAAGTCAGAAACTCGACCATCGTTCTATAGCTCTGACATTGCGACTTACAGATCACTGATTTGACTTTTTTTTTTTCTGAGTTCCCAGTTGTTTTGAAAGCACCATAGCTCGTTTAGCAGGCACCCTGCTCAGAAGACCAATTCAGGTCACTTTTGCCAGATCCAGTGCGCTATTCTTCTTCGATGAGGTTTAATAGAGGTTGGCATCCAATAAATGTTGCATTACCGCAACCTTCAAGACTGGAGTATAACTCCCTTATACTTTGATTGAAAAAAATGTAATAAATAAACAAATACCCTACCACCTAATACTCACAAAAAAAATGTCATTAATAAATAAAACACCACCGTACTCTGGGACTTATGTTCCATCCCTGCAGTACAGTTGATAACCATTGCTATAAATGCTAAAAATCTAATCTTGTTGAAACAAATATCACTTGTTGGTTTATCCCTCTGTACTGGTACAGATCTAATACTCACACCACTCCTCTCAGGATCCCTCATCCTTGACCCGTCTTCCTCTACTTTCTTCACTGCCTCGGCATATGACAACTTCTGCACTACTCTAACCCTGGAAACCTCAACCTGCCTCTCTTACACTGGACATTTCTGATCCCCAGCCCAATGGGCACCTCTACAATTAACACATACCGCTACTTTCCCCAATGCTACACATTTCTTTGTCTCGTGTCCTTCTGCACACTTCTCACACCTAGGAATATCCCTGCTACACACTGCTGCCACATGCCCATGAGCTTGACACCTGTAACAATGTAATGTATTCGGCATAAAAGCTCATATAGGATAACTTATATATCCTTACATCACTTTGTTGGGCAAAGACTCAACATCAAAACTCAAAAGAACAAACAACAACTCTTCTGTTTCACCACTCACTCCACCCTGTCTGCGTCGCACCAAACGATGAGCATCACAAACACCGGGAATCTTCTCCTTCAGTTGGTCAACTTTCACATTTACCGCTACACCAGCAATCACTCCTTTCAATGGCACCCTTTTCTTGAGAGCAAAACAATTCACATCTCTTGCCTCCATTCTGTTAATGTGGAGCACCTGCTCCCTCTAACCAGCAGAATCACAAACAATTATCACGAGACCACTCCTGTTTACCCTCACCGATTTCACAGCACCCAACTCTGTTTTCACCCACCCCGAAACCGCAAATGGATCAGCCAAAAGGCAAAGGTCCACTTTTTCCAAAAACTTCACTCCGACTGTCAGACTCATCTTTATCCTGACCCACAGTGCACGCCTCGGGCTCAGAGAACTTCACCACACCTACCACCTCCGATACTTTTCTCTCATTCACTTCCATTTCTCCTCCTGTCTTCTGCTCACTCTGCTTGCACTTTCTACCATTCTTCTTTAACAAACCATCTCCTTTTTTTTACGCCATTTTGAACCCGACTCAAGCTCACCCTCTTCTTCCCTCTCTCTCTTAGACCTTTTCTGCCTCTCATATTCCCTCCATTCCTCCCACATATTCTAAGTATACGTCTCCTTTTGATAATACTGCACTTCTCTTGACATACATCTTGTTCTTGGCTTCTGAAGGGACACCATTTAACCAGCTGCCACAAACTCTGTACAATCAGCACGAACCCCTCGGGATGTAAAGCTCAACAGTGCATCCCGCTTGTAAAGAAGCTGCTTCGCCTTGATGATCTTCTTTATCAATAGCTAACGTAACGCTTTTCCATTTCAAACAAGCACGCTGTTCCAACCACCATCGGCCGTGTCGCCATGACAGCATCGCACTATTCTTCTGTTCTTCATTTACACAATTAACCAAAACAAGGCTGCTTCTAGTCACTTTGACTGAATCGACAATCAGAGAGGTGAGCGACAGTAGCATTTCAAAAGTCAGAAGCGGCTTCCTCTCCTCCATCTTTTCTTCATCGACCCTAGAGAGGGTCGTTGCTGTTGTACTAGGAATGATGTATGAAAAATAAGTGGTGAAATAAGTTAAAATAATATGTAGGCCTATAGCCTACACATTTTCATTCTGATAATATTTTATGCCTCTCATCACCAGTCATGACCAGCTGTGCGTCACATGATTGTCTCCAGTGGTGATGGAGTGGGAGCACAGATGTCTGCTGAGCGGTTTCTCAATGTTCATCTCCTAGGCAATCGCCACGGTCCCAAGAGCACTGGCATGTGGTAAGACGATAATGCTATTGGCTTGCATTTCATCTCTTGGCTGGATTTCATCAAAATGTGGGACAGAATAGTAAAGGGGTGGGTTGCCGTTATTGGACGGGGTTTCAAAACCAAAAAGAAGGGTAAACAGCCTTGATGATGCTTTCTTTCATGACGTTCCAATAGTAATGCTAAATGTATTAATAGTCATATCTACATATTTAGTTTTTGTATGCTAGTAGCCAATTTCAGCCTACATATTCCCATTATTAAAATGGATGACTTGAAAATCAAATCCTTCACTTACAATATTATATTTTAAATTGATATAATATTATTGAATATCATAATTGGATTTCTGTTATATTGTCTGCCATTTAAACAATACTTTTCATAATTATTAATAATAATAACAATCAATTAAATCATTTTCTTGAAACAAAGTTTTAGTCATGGCCTATGAGGTACTTTAGCTCCGTTCCATTGGCTCTATATCTCCAGGTTTTGTGTTAGTGAATTCATTAGCCCCCTATCTCCCCAAGGCAGGTAGCAGCTCTCTGATTTGCTTCCTGGTGTCTGACTCAGCCTTTATTACAGCAAGCCGAGCATCTGCTTGAAAGCACCATGAAATCCTCCTGATTGGCTCACCCAGTGAGTGTGTGTGTGTGTGTGTGAGTATCCGTTATTAATGACACACACATACTATGCTACATTGTATTGTCATTTTTGACGTGAAGAGATATTTTCAGTGGAGTTAGAGGTATCCTCAGACCCTCAAGTTGCTTCCCTTCTTTCACATCATCCCTCAGAGGTGCTTGCGGACTGGGAAGCATTGTGTGAGGAGGGTGCTTCATGCTCCGGTGAGGGAGCGGATTGACGAAGGAGAGTGGACCGAAGAGAAGAGGAGGGGAGAGAGGAGAGCAGACGCTGCCCACACCCTGAGATGCTCTGCTGTCTGATAGAAGATGAGATGTCTCTGCAGGAGTTCCAGCAACGTGTGGGCTGTGTCATCACACATGTCGGTGAGTGTCCTGTCTTTATCCCTCCATGAGCCATCAGCCAAGGGGATACCCAGCAGCTGCTCCCTGCATGGTCTCCCTATTCCAGACAGCATCTTTAGAGATGCCTAGATATGAAATGCTTGACTATAGAGATACATGTGTGAATATTTGGTCTAAACGGATAGAAATGTCAGGTTTGGGCTGATCATAATTGTTGCAATTTATACACAATTTACATTTGAAACAGTTCAAGTTCAGAGTCAGCTTTACACAAATAACCATGTAGCATGTTGTTATCCACTACTCATTTACATTTTGGACATTTGAGTCATTTTGCAGACGCTCTTATCCAGAGCAACTTACAGTAGCAATTAGGGTTAAGTGCCTTGCTCAAGGGCACATTAACTGGTTTTTCACCAGGCTGCTCTGGGATTCGAACCAGCAACATTTTGGTTACTGGCCCAATGCTCTTAACTGCTAGGCTACCTGCCACCCAAAATTGGGATCTGGTAGGTGGATTTATATTTTATTCTTGAGTAGATTTATAATGGACGCATCATGTTCCACTCCAGTCAGACTTGTCATTCCATGCTGGTTGGTGTGATGTGTAATAACTAGTTGTCACAGCACATCACAGTGAGTGGGTGTCATCAGAAAGTGTGATTGTCATATATTGAAAATGACTTTTCTATTCTCTGATAATCCCATCCTATTCTTATTATGAGTTTAATTGTAAATCACTGTAACCACATTTTAGAGACAATATGTGTATCATCATGCAGATAGATATACAGTATTTATCGGTGTCTATGGGTTTCGTTACATATTTTATGATACTCAATTGTTATTAGCCACAGAAGACAGCACAACCTAGTATACATCTCTTTAGGTTCCTATCTCCCCCTCTCAAAATTCCTCTTGTTCTCCTTCATTCCATATTCTACATCCGGGTCTTCCGGGCTGGGCAGAGGAAGTAGGTTATTGTGCCACGCTGGAGATTGTTACGGAGTGTATTCTATCACTGCTCTCGTGAGGCAGTCAGGCAGCAGCCATCTATTGAGGAGGGGACCATACAGCCAGTTACCATAGAAACTGAGATAGCCCAGGCTTGTGTGCATTGGCCCTATTGATTTATGGAAACGGCCTCTCCTGTGTTGCTGTTTGCATCTCTCACGCCCCCAAATTATCACAGACCCCCAATTATTTTCACTATCACACCCGTAGGGTGGTCTTTGGCCAACACATAACACATCCATAGACTTGGAGGCCCTCCTCCTTTACTCATTAACCATAATTAAATCATTGTCAGTGTCATGTTATATGTTGAGCGTTATAGATTGCTCTCATCATAACACTTTATTATACCGATCGGACCTAACGGTCCCAACAGTGTTCTTTAATGCAAGGTTCATAATGAGCTTCCCTATACTGAAGATGATTGCCTTGCTACACAAGAGACTGACAATAGTAATGTTATTCTGCTAGTGGCATTTATTCTCTATTGATTTCTTTAAAATCAAAGACACACCCCTCTGTTCATCTGTAAGGGATGTAGAGCTGTGCAGATTCAATCACATATTTGACATTAAAAGCCATGTGTGGGAAATGGTGAGCTTGGCAGCTGATGTCAGCAGCACTACATCAGAGATATTATTGCAGTTACACCTTGTAACAGGCTCCATGACTCAGAGAGAAAGAAAGCGAAAGAGGCAAGCCTTATCTGAGCTCTCATTGGTGGCAGGTGACAACATAGTTGCCGGAGTGTGAAGGCTGTGTAATCTAGGGTAACGGTGTATGGATTTTATGAATAATTCATGATAGAAATTATGTAGAATTCAAGCGGCTTCCTCTATTAAACAGAGTTATTAGAATGATCATACTGCAGACCATCGTCCCCTCACAGCTCTTCCAAACAAATTATATTTACAGGAAAATACACAACCGACTTGAAATGGTCCTTCAAATAGTTTTCAGGAAAAAAACAATGTTATGTTTTGTTGCCTCTAGCAACCGAGGAATTACAGTAGTGCAATGCCTCTTGTGTACAGGGCAATCCTCCACAACACATCCCAAGGATATCTAATATCTAATTCAATCTCCAAATCATATAGGGAAATATAAACTCAGTATTACATGAGTTAAATTCTTAACCTCATAGTGTGCAAAGATGTTGGCCCTGTGTAGCAGTAACCCTCATTTCAGGATGCCTTCTGTACTATTTAGTAGAGTAGAACAATGGAAATGTGTGGCATCGGTCATCCGTTGCTAATTGAACTAACGGGATTAGCATGGTCTGGCTACTCAAGGCTGGCCCCAGACACATACTATGTGGTTAACACAGGGAAATGAAACGGTCTATAGGCCTATATAAACAGAAAATACAACCACATCAAAACATGAGCCCAGACTAAAGACGCAGCTGACAGGGAATCGTAAAGGCACCAAGGCTGGAAAATGCATTAAAATGTCAGTGTAATCACTGTGTGGTTTTCAGAGGCATTTTGTTTAAAACATACTTTCCACAGATGAGTAACCATTCTTGGCAGATTCTCACCAAGTGATCAGTGACAATGTACATGTTCCACTGGCTCTACAGCACCGACCTCGATCCTAGACGTTATGTATTTTGTGTGAGCATGTTTATGGCTTCTCTCAGGATGAATGTTGGCTTACTCGTCTGTCGTTCATTTTGTTGTAACTCTGGCACTGTAGTAGTTATATCCTCTTACAGTAAGCAATGAATCTATTGAGAGACTATCTACATCATAAAGAGTTAAATGGATAAATAGAAGCAGCATTGTTTTGTCCCTCCCTTTATCTATGTCTCCACCCCTCATCCTCTTAGCAGCCAAAGGGCCATTGCTATCTTCCAAAATCAATACCAGATGCCACCATGAGCGCGTGTGCCATGTCATTCTGTAATACTGATAGTCCATTCATAAGCCTTCCTTGGCACAGAAGGAGATATATAAAAAGTCCAGATTCTATCCCATATGCAGAGAGGTGAACAATGGAAAGGTCAGGAGGTCATCTTCTCTCCTGTTGGAACAGCAGCCCTGGTGTTCATCATCTCAAACGTCCTGATCAGATGCCTTCCTCACCTCTGACTTCTGAAATCATATCCCCTCACAACAATGCCATCAACTTTATCTCCGTTTTTGGATTTTAGATGATGTGGAATCATAAAGGATTGATTGCAGGGATTCGATGTTCATTCATTGAGTGCATTTCATCTGTAGACATATCATAGACTGTTGGATTTTGTTTCACTCAGAGGTTGTCAACATATCTTAAGGTTAGGTAGGTGTTCCAGCCATAGATCTTCCTGGTATCATAACAGATCTGGTCTTGTTGCCCAGCCAGCCCAGTCTTGTTATGACGTAGGCTGTATTCACACTGCTTCCCATTTGTCCCTCATTTACGTGAAAGGGGCTCTTTGGAAAACGTTTGTCTTATTTCGCACAGCCCCCTTTGGGCATTGGCCAGTATTTGATTGGTGCTCACAGTAACACAATGGAACAATAGCCCATTGAGTCATAAATCTATTTTAAGAGTCTGGCCTAATTTCAAACTCTAATATGGACTTACTGCACCAGTTTTCAAGGGCTCAGGGTGGACCTCAGATCAGCAGGGTCAAGCTTCACAGCAGGCTTGGAAAAACAGAGGGCATGTAGGTAGAAGACAGAAGTCAGGTCAGGTAAGGCTAGGACAGACAGAGGGAGTACTGGGGATTACTACTCCCCATTCTCCTTCTGTGACCTTGACCTCTGTAACCCTTTCCTCTCTGAAGGTGGTTGGGAAGGTTTGCTCACCCCTGATAGGGCATTGTTTGTGAGGAGAATTACCTCAAGGCTACGGTGTAAATTCATGATCCATTGCACTGCAGATTATTATTATTATTTTTTTTTTACCAGATCCTTAATCTATCTCGCAAGGGGTTGCAGTATATTGTGTGCAGTCACAGCATACCTGTCACGGCAGATTTCCTCCGAAGAGGTGAAACAAGGATCGGACCAATACGCAGCGTGGTAGGTGTCCATGTTTTAATAGGGAAAACTGAACATGAACACAAATACAAAATAACAAAGTGAACTGGCAACGAAACAGTCCCGTGTGGCACACACAGGAAACAATCACCCACAAAATACCCAAAGAACATGGCTGCCTAAATATGGTTCCCAATCAGAGACAACGATAAGCACCTACCTCTAATTGAGAACCAATCTAGGCAACCATAGACTTACATAAACACCTAGAAAGGAAACAGCCCCATAAACATACAAAACCCCTAGACAAGTCGAAACACATACATCACCCATGTCACACCCTGACCTAACCAAAATAACAAGGAAAACAAAGAACACTAAGGTCAGGGTGTGACAATACCTGATCTTTGAGTCGATTTCCTATCCTCAGTGCTTCTCACGGTTGAGAGCTTTGATGCATGCTCTGCTCCTGCACTGATAACTGGGGCTCACTGCCACAATGTAATAGTGCAGATGTTCACAACAACTCTGAACTAGGGACGACATACTACTCATTTATATATATACAAATGTATAATTGAAATGGCACTGAAACAAGCTTTTTCCACATATTTTTTATGGTTAGGGTAGGGTTGTTCATCAACATGTTTATGTCAAATAAAATGTGAAATAAATGCTGTATATGCTATTTGGACTTGGTTGGTTATGTCCTTGCAATAACGAGAGAATAAAAAATTAATTGTGAGGATTAGCAGATGCATTCCAATATGTATCTTTCAAAAATAGGGTGACCTTGTGTTGACATGCAGATATATATGTGTGAGCCCCATTACAATAGCAGGAAGCAATAAAAGACACTGTGTGGGTGTCTGACTCAGTGTGTGTGATCCTGGACCTCATTACTACCAGCACGGTGCTGTTCAGAGCTCACATATACAATACTATTCATCACCCTCCCTATGTGTGTGCAGTGTGTGTGTATTTTCTAGAGGGAGGAGTGACTGACAGATGCCAGTGACACTAGGAGAACCTGGCCTTACTGCACTGGTCCTATGCAGTGTGGGCTCGAAGTATGTGGCTGCTCTGTCATTAGTTGATGACAGAGCAGGGTGGGGGTAAGGGCTGGGTAGGCTTCAGAACTGAAGAAGTGATGGTCCAGGGAGCATTTGAGAGGACGGATAGAGCGGGCAGGGCGACAGGAAGAGTGATCTCCGGATCCAAACATGAGGAGTACGGTTTTTTATATGGGGGTGTCTTGTTCCTGTTTTCATGTTTTTAGAGCACATGTCCCAATGGCAAAGGCCAGCTTTCTGCTGACAGAGCCACATGGTGATGTCATATGATGGAATTTACTCCCTGCCTCTGACCTTAAGTAGAAAAACAAACAGTGCAAATACTCCGATATTCTCCTTGTACAGCAGGTGTTGCTGCTTTTCTAGTCTTTTATGTTGTTTCATTAGCATAGTGGTTTAGAATAGATAATGCCAGTACTGTGATTCAAGATCATATTGTTGAACTGAACATATACAGTGCTTTGCAAAAGTATTCACCCCCCTTGGCGTTTTTCCTATTTTGTTGCATTACAACCTGTAATTTACATGGATTTTTATTTGGATTTCATGTAATGGACATACACAAAATAGTCAAAATTGGTGAAGTGAAATGAAAAAAATGACTTTTCAAAAAATGCAAAAAAAAATAAAAAACGGAAAAGTGGTGTGTGCGTATGTATTCACCCCCTTTGCTATGAAGCCCCTAAATAAGATCTGGTGCAGCCAATTACCTTCAGAAGTCACATAATTAGTTAAATAAAGTCCACCTGTGTGCAATTAAGTGTTACATGATCTGTCACATGATATCAGTATATATACACCTGCTCTGAAAGGCCCCAGAGTCTGCAACACCACTAAGCAAGGGGCACCACCAAGCAAGCAGCACCATGAAGACCAAGGAGCTCTCCAAACAGGTCAGGGACAAAGTTGTGGAGAAGCACAGATCAGGGTTAGGTTAAAAAAAAATATCCAAAACTTTGAACATCCCACTGAGCACCATCAAATCCATTATTAAAAAATGGAAAGAATATGGCACCAAAACAAACCTGTCAAGAGAGGGCCGCCCACCAAAACTCACGGACCAGGCAAGGAGGGCATTAATCAGAGAGGCAACAAAGAGACCAAAGATAACCCTGAAGGAGCTGCACAGCGGAGATTGGAGTATCTGTCCGTAGGACCACTTTAAATTGTACACTCCACAGAGCTGGGCTTTACGGAAGAGTGGTCAGAAAAAAGCTGTTGCTTAAAGAAATAAATAAGCAAACACGTTTGGTGTTCGCCAAAAGGCATGTGGGAGACTCCCCAAACATATGAAAGAAGGTACCCTGGTCAGATGAGACTAAAATTGAGCTTTTTGACCATCAAGGAAAACGGTATGTCTGGCGCAAACCCAACACCTCTCATCAACCTGAGAACACCTGTGGGGATGTTTTTCATCGGCAGGGACTGGGAAACTGGTCAGAATTGAAGGAATGATGGATGGCACTAAATACAGGGAAATTCTTGAGGGAAATCTGTTTCAGTCTTCCAGAGATTTGAGACTGGGACAGAGGTTCACCTTCCAGCAGGACAGTGACCCTAAGCATACTGCTAAAGCAACACTCAAGTGGTTTAAGGGGAAACATTTAAATGTCTTGGAATGGCCTAGTCAAAGCCCAGACCTCCATCCAATTGAGAATCTGTGGTATGACTTAAAGATTGCTGTACACCAGCGGCACCCATCCAACTTGAAGGAGCTGGAGCAGTTTTGCCTTGAAGAATGGGCATAAATCCAAGTGGCTCATTGTGCCAAGCTTATAGAGACATACCCCAGAGACTTGCAGCTGTAATTGCTGCAAAAGGTGGCTCTATAAAGTATTGACTTTGGGGGGGATGAATAATTACGCACGCTCAAGTTATATATATTTTTTGTCTTCTTGTTTGTTTCACAATAAAAAAATATTTTGCATCTTACACACTGTGTTGTGTAAATAAAATGATACAAAACCCCCCAAAATCCTTTTTAATTCCAGGTTGTAAGGCAACAAAATACGAAAAACGCCAAGGGGGTGAACACTTTCGCAAAAGCCACTAGTTCTTCTCACATGACATAATCACTGTGAGTAAAACATCTGAACTGGTGATCTCCTGCACATCAACACCACTTAGGAACAGGAGTCTGTCTGTGGACACCCATTCTCTCTGCCTGGGAGACCAACTATCTGAGCATAGTCTGTGGAGACGTATCTCAAAGTCATCCATAAAGAAAGTAGGGACATTGCATCTTACATTTTTTACATATATATTTTATTACATTATATGGCAAATGTGGCAATATCAGATTATGTGCACTGTATGTTTGAGATCTTTTTGGACTGAGCTGTTTATTGTAGTAGATGTGTATGGGAGGTGCGTGCAGAGGTAAACACTAAAGCCAAATATAGGCCTATCACTGTCATTAAAGTCGTCCCTGAATAGACCTGTGTCCTAAGATTAGCTAGCGAGAGTGATCTATGTTTATCAGCCAGTGGAAAGGTAAGCTTAAGATACAGACCTGTGTATTATGCATTTTTAAAAGCAGGAAGGCCACTGGCTCCTATTCCATGTGGCAAACATCAAGACTATAGTATCACACATATTGGTCATCACTTTGACACTAAATGGACACATTATGACGTAATGGTTAAGTTCTTACAGCACACGGTGTGGTGAAGCCTGAAGACGCAGATTTGTGAATGAGTGTTAAAAGAATGTCAGACAGTAGGCTACAATAGCAGTTCTACAAACTTACACCAAGTGCCATGCCCACGGGTGTAACTTAGTATGATTGAGTATGACTGATAATGTTCTTGTGTGTTATTATTCTCATGAAGTACGTGCCCTTCGCCAATGAGAGTGTCTTGGGAGGGAGGGGTGAGAAAGGGCTTCTGAGACAAGGACAGTAAATGAGCTACAGCCAGGAGGAAAAGCAGTGCCTCTTGTGCTGTGTTCCTGACGCACATTGTCCACACAGTACTCCACAGCACAGAGGCTGAATGTTGGGCTGGGTGGGGGAGGAAAGGGAAGCCCCAGTGCCTCAGGGTATAGTTGAGGATATTGGTGTAAACCATGCCAGTCTCCTGTGCTCCACTGGTCACAAGACTTGAACTCAGACCTCTGGCGACAGAACACACACACATGCACCCACACACTCACAGACACACACATTGTAAGGAATCTGCTCCGTGGTGCTCTGTGCGGTTTTTCATAACCACAGCTGGAGCCCCCAGGGCAGGACTGTAGTGTTCAGCGGTCTGGTTCGGTCCAGACAGGAAGACCTCGCCATGGGCTCAGTTATGTGTAAGTGACAGGAATACCTACTTTAAACCTTAATTTACATGTTCTTTCACACTCATACAGGTCTGGTTTCCATGTCTCTTTTGCCTCCGAGTGGTGTGAAACAGATGTGATGTAAGCTAGTTGTGCTACTGGAGAAGCCTGCTCAGTAGAGAGCAGTAGGTTGGGGCTGGTGGTTGAGTGGAGTTGTGTTTCCATGTGACGTCTTGAGTAAGGAGCTCTGCGTGCTTACAGGCTTAAGGCGTTCAGCAATGTGACCTAACAGAGAGGCCGGTGATTACCCTGTGAACACCTTGTGGGAACCTGGTCACAAATAGAGCTGGGGAATTCAAAATGCCTGATCAATTCACAATGGAATGTATTATACAGTGTAGTTACCCGTTGCTTCTGTGCATACATGTTGTGCTTCACAGAGAAATACATGGTGCATTTCACTGTTACATTCTCCCCTGAGTGTGAAGTCACCTAAGCTTATATAGTTACATAAGAAGGGTTTTTGATTATCCTCTGTTGCATGTGCCCGGCATAGAGAGGGAAGAGACGTAGGCAGAGGTCAGAGGCAACCGCTCACTGGCTCCCGGGACTGAAGATAAATAATTGCAGTGGTAGAGGCTAGCAGGGGACTGGGTGTGTGCGTACTGTGTAGAGTATGTGTGTGTGTGTGTGAGATGTGCTGCGCTGAGAGACAGACTATCAGATGGAAGGCACTGTAAGAGAAGAGCGTCTAGGGGACTTGAAAAGCAGACCAGGGGTGATTCAGGAAGACTGAGCCTGGGAGGAGAGTGAAGCTCTGGTAGCCGCTCCGAGCTCTTTCTGTCCCTTTCTCCCTGGGCTGGAGTCTGGACTGACCTTGACTACACTAGGCACTGCGTAGGAAGGAACTACACAGGCTGGTGTGCAGGAAAGCAATCTCTTGAACACAAACGCACACACTCTCAGAGATGAGTAGTGCAGATATTTTGGCACTCTGCTGTGGTGGGATGATGGACGGCTCCCCGCGGTACCAGACCATCCCCTCGCGGTGTTCGGTATGTGGGAGGCACACGCGTGGCGCTTCCTCCATGGTGCGTATCTCTGCCGGGGAGATGGAGTCCTACCACCACTTTCTGGGGGTGTGTCAGAAGACTGAGTCAGCCACAGGGAGAAGTATGTCCTCCCTCTCTTCCCTCTCAACCTCCTTCTCAGCACCTCTCCTTCACTCCATCCCCTTGTCAGTTTTGCTTTTAAACTAGGCAAGTCGGTTAAGAACAAATTCTTATTTACAATGACTGCCTTGTGTTCAGGGGCAGAACAACAAATGTTTACCTTGTCAGCTCAGGGATTCGATTCAGCAACCTTTTGGTTACTGGTCCAACGCTCGAACCATTATGCTGCGCTTGTTGATTGATGTGATGCTGCTAAGGCCCTGCTACATGTACATGCTTTAGTGAGATTTCATTAGTCTGCCGCTGCTGCTATCTGAGGTATGCCATTCCTTCTAATATTAGACTGATGCCTTTATGAATAGGCATGGCAGTTCTCAACCTTCTCAGACATGCTTATCATATGCCAGGTTGCTTTCCTATCTGCATGTCAAATGGCTTGCATTGTCCTGGATAGAAAGCTCCACATCACAACAACCTTTTAAAGAACACTTGATTAGAACACATCTTATACCATGCATGCAGGCTTGCACAATTATTCATGTTTCTCTCTGTGGAGAAGTGTCAATGACAGCAGAAAAAAATGGCTCCATGTTTAAAAAGAATGACAATCTGAATCATGGTGTCTGTGGTTGGATAAAGATGTCCTGTCTGACTGTTTTAAATATGTGGGAAAAGACTAGCTGGCAAAGTTGAATGAAGTCACAAAATAGCCTACCCAGAAGCAGTTGATGGTCCCACAAATCTTCAATGCCTAGACATGCACCGTCTCTTATGTGTGATTATCCCTTGCAACTGAAGAAAATAGTCACCTATGGTATCCAGTTAGCTGCCAAGCCTATGTCCTTCAGGGCATCTGGTTCAAAATATGTGTGTCTGAAGATATAAATGCAATCAAATTATTTGGGTACGTTCAAGTAAGGATATGTGTCACTTTTTGCTCTTCCTGGACTGTCTTCATTCAAAGGTGTTTCTGAGATAATGTTCTTTAGTCGGAACAAAGTGACACATTTTATTGGCAGAAAGCCGTTTCTGTATCTGTCCAAGCGCAATTCCAATAGGTTTTTGATTGTTAATAAGAGAATGGGGTATCCATCTTAATGTCCTGAGTGTAAGACGGAAACCATAATGACCATCGCATGGCCTTGACGTCTCTTCCTCAGAAATCCTTTCATCTCTCAGCACCATAATGACGTCCATTCATTCTGTTCCTAGAACAAGTTTCCACATGAATGTTGGCCAAAATTCATGGTCAAAATCCCAATTTGTTGCCCTATTTTTATCTAATCGGTTGGTTGGTATTCCCTCCACCTGAAGTCCAGATTATTACACATCTGGGGCTCGTCCTACTTCCAAAGACAGTTTTGGCTTAGCTGACATTTGCTATCCATCACTAGGGGAGGTTTGTTATTGGGAGATAAATGGACCGGTCTGACACATCCTTTTATTGTTTTCTTGCACGACCGCCCTTTTCCTGAGTGTCAATGGGAAACGTGCTCTTTTGGACGTATGTGGATTTACGAACAAATATCTACTATATTCAAACTTCCTCTCCAACAATATTGAAGGAGATCAGCATGGAGTGTTGGTCACATATTCTCATGTCCCTTTAGTTAAAGAAAAATTCCACCCAAAAACTATCTTTTGGTATTTGTTTCACTAGTCCATTGTTGACATAGTCCCTAAGTGTTTTGCTTGTCAGCACTTGAGTTTTCAAGATATGTAACTTTTAAAATACAGAAGTCATGTGACCCAAAACGCAGCATCATGTGACGCAAAAGGCATCGTACAGGAATGATTTCTGTATTTTGAAAGTTACATCTCGTGAAAATGTGAGTGTTGTCAAGCAAAACATTTTGGGACTATGTCAACAATGGACAAAATACCAAAAGATCTGATTTGGGTGGAGGTTTCCTTTAAGACAGAAGCTTTTGTTCAGGAGAGGCTGTATCAACCACTATTAAATGACAAGGATGGACTACTTTCATACAATACTTTATGCATCTCATTTGATTGTGCTTCTGTGTTAAATGTCCATTTAGTTAAATGTGTTACTCCATACGCACACACCTGCATGTATGTGTTGGCGCGCACCTGTGTGTATCTGTGTGGGTGGGTGTCGTGTAGCAGGGATCAGACTGGAGGAGGAACGTCGTGGGCTGGTTGGCTGAGTGTCTTTACAGTCACATGTTGATGGGAGGGGAGCTCGAAAAACAGTGCTGTGGTCCGCTG
The DNA here is from genome assembly GCF_013265735.2 of Oncorhynchus mykiss. NCBI lineage: Eukaryota > Metazoa > Chordata > Actinopteri > Salmoniformes > Salmonidae > Oncorhynchus > Oncorhynchus mykiss. Next base: position 23,683,544 of record NC_050570.1, read on the forward strand.
GTCCCTGATGCTGAGGGGATGATTTGTGTTAGATAGTCCACTGCTTTAAGATGCTCATTAGGGAGGCTAATCCAGCCTATCAATTGTCCTCTCCTGGAGGACAGATTTTGTTATGAATTTCTCACCCTCGGGGCTCAATTTGTCAACTAAGGGGTTCATATCCTATGAGGATAGTGTGGAGAGAAAGTGTGTGTGGTGTTTATGCTATATGTGGTGGATATTGTAGGATATTGTGTTACATACAGAAAACTTGAGTGTATTTGTGACGTGTGTCTTCTGTTTGGAAAGAGAACAATGCAAAATGTATCAACACATTGATTTGCACTCCTTCTGAACAATTGGCTGTCTCCTTATTTTGTCTTCAATAATGGCCTCTTGTTATGTAACCCTGTAACAGTAGGCGTATTGTCTGTGTGTGAAATCCATGGTGGCTCAGGCAGGCAGGTCGACAGGGCAGACATAGCAGAGAGGGAGTCTAGCTAACTTCCCATCTACTCGTTCAGACACAGCTGATCTCCCTGCTGTAGACTGCTGCTGACCCGCCAAGTGATTAAACACAGAGCTAATTATCCCATAATACCAGATCTACTGGTAGAGTTTGTTTTGTTTGTTTACAAAATAAAGGGTAGAGTTTTAAGTCTAAACCCTGACATAGATTCAAAGTACCACATGGATTGAGATTATTTTAAATGACGTGTTTATGAAATTGTATAATACATTCAGGTCCATTAAAAGTTTAATCGGATTTACAACAGAATGGTTTTCATGTTGTCCTTTGTGTGAATATTGTAACACATTTCATGTGGCAAACTGGACAGCACATTTCAGTGAATCTCACTATTTTGGAATACAGTGTACAATAGGAAGGAAAGCTGCTTGTTTAACATACAATGCCTCAGTAGCTGCTACTGGTGTTTTGGGACATACTTCCTCTAGGACCATAAACACCCTTGTCTTCCCATGCAGCTGCTCTTAGAGAAGAGGGATGGATGGGGGGAGGGGGGAGAAGAGAGGAGATAGAGTCGGATCAGAAAGGGGTGCACAGTCAGCACGTGACTTTAATGAGAGGGATGCTGCTGAAGGGAGGAGAACACCAGAGCACAACACAGAACGCTCTGATTTGATCCTCTCTTTTTCTTTTTTTCTTTTTTTCTTTCTCAGAAGTCTAGTTAACATTTGGGGCTGCCCCCCACTTAAAGAGGCAGTAAGCAGTGTTTTCCTCCTCCCTGAGTCCTGATAGGTTGCTTGTGTGGCTGCTGTGCGCTGAGAGTCTTGTGAGAGAATAGAGTGGAGCTGTGAGACACAGATGGGTCTGGAAAAAATGCCCAAAGGAACAGATGCACTCCTTCCTTAGAAAAAAACTTTGCGAGCTGGGTATGTGTGTGTTCGGGTGTGTGTGTGTGTGTGTGTGTGTGTCTTGGGTTACTTATTAAGGAAGTCCGAAGAGGAGAAAGGGGATGAAAATGGTTGAAAAAATTGTTTTGCCAAACTACCACTGCTGGCTGTGTGATTTACCCCCGTCGCCTGGATTAGTGTGACTTTTCTCTCTCCTCACACCCAACTATAGTGGCACTACGATGAAGAGAACCAGACCTGTCATAGGTAAGGTATTTTCACTCCCCTTGCTCGCTGGCTGTCTCTCTGTCGGGAGTAATAGGGTGTTTACATGCCAAACAGAGACACACGTTTGTTGTCACTCATGTTGCTAGCCTTGGTCCTAGACTTGATTTCCATTTCAACAGTATACCAAGAGGCTGAGACATTCTTCAGCATTTCCTCTGAGGAGCTCAAGGGACTCTTGCCTGTCTGTCCGTAGTTAACGCTGAGGGACAAAATGCCTCAGTTGTTTTGCAGTTTTCTGTGGGGGAGATGCCAGTGTGCTTCAGGCTTTTTTTCTGGTGGGGGCCAACTGTGTGAAAATTAGATTGTTGCGTGATAAAAGTTATGTAGGCTACAAATATATAACATCTGTTGTAATTGCTTTGTGTCATTTATCCAGTCCTCTACTCATTATTTCACAAGAGCTGCAATGTTGTTAATTAGTAGGCTACGCAATGATGCTTTCTTGGAGCTTTACTGAGCCTTCTAGAACCTTGTACCTGATCATATAACTCACCATAGCTAATGATTCAAAGGAAACCTGCTTGCCCTCCATATAGTTTGAGGTAACTAACGTTAAACATTTATTAACTTTCCAGGCAGAGAAAATGGTGCATACAGTACAACTCTCAAATGGGAATCATACAAGTTTGAGGTTGTTATATTGTTGTCCGTCAAGTTCATATCTGACAATATTGCATTGCACTTTGACCCTTATGCAAGCAACAATCTTGACTATCTCATTAATGGCATGTCACAATAATAAATTCATTCAGTTTACCACACAGCTTGGATTAGGGGAAAATACAGTATGTACTGTAAGTCCTCATATCCAGTAGATGTGTTCCTGTAGCTGAGAGTGAATGTGTGTGTTTCTGCTCATTGGAGCAAATGGAGAAGGCTGTAGGCTCCCTTGCAAAAGGTGAGGTGAACACTGGGATGAGGTGGGTGGAGCGCAGAGGATGGCGCCCTTCTGTGTTGCCATGGCATTATTTCATGGTGTCTCCACATGTTGCTGGCACAACCTGCCACAGAATCAACTCTGTGTGGACAACACACCCACCAGACTAACAATACAGCAGATATGACTGACTAGGGCCTGGAGTTTATCCTGACCATGTGATCTGACTATAGGGAAACATCTGGAGGACCAGGACTGGATAAAGTGCAGTCTGTGTTAATACACTCCTTTATACCATGGCCAGACAGAGGGTGTTTTGTTCACAGTGAAAAGCTAGCTGCAGTGTGCTTCAGGCCAGGGTGACCCCAAACCATTAAGGCAGACTGATGGAGCTTCATCAACCATCCTTCCCCTCCTCCCCTCCAAGTATCCAGAATAGCTACTAAGTCTTACAGGAACAACACAATGAAAGAATGATCTGTGTGAAAGGGGGCAACAGTCGCTACTGCAGCTTGTAATGGAAATCTAACAAAGGCACACAAAGCTCATCTGCATTCACAGCTAAAGGTCTTGACTGCGAGGGGCAGCGTTACACATGGAGACCACTGTTGGAGAGAGAACAGACACTGTGGAAAGGTCCAGCGCCCAGCCTTGCCCTCATATTCCACAGAACATACTGAGCTGACTTGTCCGACATGTAGATCACAGGAGGTTGGTGGCAGCTTAATTTGGGAGGGAGGGCTTGTGGTAACGGCTGGAGTGGAATAGGTGGAATGGCATCAAATACATCAAACTCATGGTTTCCAGAAGTTTGATGCCATTCCATCTACTCCATTCCAGCCATTATTACGCACCGTCATCCCCTAAGCAGCCTCCGCTGATGATGATTGGGCCAGGGTATGGCCTCGGGGGCTTGATTAGTTGGGACATGTTGTACGCTAGTGTTTTAATAATACGTCTCTTTCTCCTATGATATTGTGATTGCTGACTGGAGGCATTCTCCTGTTTCCCTCCCCAGATGAGATCATGCAACAGGAGATCAGGCCCTTGCTGGCTGTCGACATCATAGAGCAGCTGCACCGGCAGTTTGCCCTGCTCTCAGGTATGTATCTAGGGGCTCTGTCTCCTCTCCTTAATCCTGCTTCTCTCACACACAGACAGGCAAATATTGTAGTTCCTCTCCCTTTATGAAGGAGGAAAGATGGATGTCCGAAGGATGGAAATGACTATTATTATCCTCACTTAGAGAGATGTGATCGCTTCTATAGTACTACACATTGCAATGTTTCATGATTCATTTGGATCGCGGACAGAAAAAGGAAATGGGTCATATCCTTTCGAGTCACATTATCAGTTAAAAGGCCATTTCCGGTGTTGACCTTAAATCATGATTGAGTTGTGAGCAGACTTGAACCTTTTTAATACAGTTGATCGATAGGAGTGCCTCTTAATGACTTCCTGTCCCAGAGTGGACAGAGGTCACAGGAGGTTGGTGGCACCCGAATTGGTGAGAACGGGCTTGTGGTAATGACTGGAATGGAATCGGTGGAATGTTATCAAATAGATCAAACACATGGTTTCCAGGTGTTTGATCCCATACCATTTGCTCTGTTCCGGCCATTATTATGAGCTATTCTCGCCTCAGCGGCCTCCTGTCTGGTCTGCTCCATGACAATAACAGCATTACGACATTACACAGTGAACCATTTCCTCTGACTATATTCACAAGCTTTGTTCAGTGCCTGAAATGGCCACTTTTTGGGATCCGGAAGTAGTGAATGTGTACATACATACAGTTGAAGTGGGAAGTTTACATACACTTAGGTTGGAGTCATTAAAACTCGTTTTCAACCACTCCACAAATGTCTTGTTAACAAACTATAGTTTTGGCAAGTCGGTCAGGACATATACTTTGTGCATGACACAAGTACATTTTCCAACAATTGTTTACAGACAGATTATTTCACTTATAATTCACTGCATCACAATTCCAGTGGGTCAGAAGTGTACATACACTAAGTTGACTGTGCCTTTAAACAGCTTGGAAAATTCCAGAAAATTATGTCATGGCTTTAGAAGCTTCTGATAGGCTAATTGACATAATTTGAGTCATAATTTGTACCTGGGATGTATTTCAAGGCCTACCTTCAATCTCAGTTTGCTTGATATCATGGGAAAATCACAATAAATTAGCCAAGACCTCAGAAAACAAATTGTAGACCTCGACAAGTCTGGTTCATCCTTGGGAGCAATTTCCAAACGCCTGAAGGTACCATGTTCATCTGTACAAACAACAGTACGCAAGTATAAACACCATGGGACCACAAAGCTGTCAAACTGCTCAGGAAGGAGACGTGTTCTGTCTCCTAGAGATGAACGTACTTTGGTGCGAAAAGTGCAAATCAATCCCAGAACAACAGCAAAGGACCTTGTGAAGATGCTGGAGGAAACAGGCACAAAAGTATCTATATCCACAGTAAAACTAATCCTATATAGACATAACCTGAAAGGCCGCTCAGCAAAGAAGAAGCCACTGCTCCAAAACCGCCCAAAAAAGCTAGACTACAGTTTGCAACTGCACACGGGGACAAAGATCGTACTTTTTGGAGAAATGTCCTCTGGTCTGATGAAACAAAAATAGAACTGTTTGGCCATAATGACCATCGTTATGTTTGGAGGAAAAGGGGAGGCGTGCAAGCCAAAGATCACCATCCCAACCGTGAAGCATGGGGTGGCAGCATCATGTTGTGGGGGTGCTTTGCTGCAGGAGGGACTGGTGCACTTCACAAAATAGATGGCATCATGCGGTAGGAAAATTATGTGGATACATTGAAGCAACATCTCAAGACATCAGTCAGGAAGTTAAAGTTTGGTCGCAAGTGTGTCTTCCAAATGGACAATGACCCCAAGCATAGTTGTGGCAAAATGGCTTAAGGACAACAAAGTTAAGGTATTGGAGTGGCCATCACAAAGCCCTGACCTCAATCCTACAGAAAATTTGTGGGCAGAACTGAAAAGGTGTGTGCGAGCAAGGAGGTTTACAAATCCAATTCAGTTACACCAGCTCTGTCAGGAGGAATGGGCCAGAATTCACCCAACTTATTGTGGGAAGCTTGTGGAAGGCTCCCGAAATGTTTGACCCAAGTTATTTTAAAGGCAATGCTACCAAATACTAATTGAGTGTATGTAAACTTCTGACCCACTGGGAATGTGGTGAAATAATTAAAAGCTGAAATAAATCATTCTCTCTGCTATTATTTTTTACATTTCACATTTTTAAAATAAAGTGGCGATCCTAACTGCCCTAAAACAGGGAATTTTTACTAGGATTAAATGTCAGGAATTGTGACAAACTGAGTTTAAATGTAAATGTGTATAGACTTCCGACTTCAACTGTACATACAGTACTGTATAGTCTTATTAACACGTAGGTGAGAACATTGAGTCCCCTATATCATATCTGTGTGCTCACAGATCAACCCAGAAGACTCTCTCAAACATTTTCCATCTCTGCGTTATTTCCCTCATAACCTTCTTGGAGCACAAATAAATGAGTCTTCATCTTCTGGCATATCCATATTTTAGTTACTGGAGACATAGAAGTGGCAGAGGTGTAGGGCCTAAGCTGGGACAATAACAGAGGGAGTTGTGGGTAGTTATTGGGCGGGACGTCCACACCTAAGCCTCTGCCTGGGATTGTTTCCATTCCTTCCCACCCATGTCAAACCACCAGGGGTCGGCCTGCTGCACTTCTGCCAAGCTTATGCCTCAGTCTAAAAACCCTGGCTCAGAAAAGCTAGCTTTCAAACTTATGTCATTTTACTGTGGAAAAAACACAAGAATGTTTTATGACCTACACCGCAAGCTGTTTTTTAAAAATTCTCAGTGGGTCTCTCAATGGGTTTTCCTCCAATATTACTTTCAGGCAGTACTTATACCTGAAGAGGTGGTGCTAAGTGGAGTTTTCCAGACAGCGCTGTATTTTCTAACTCTGATTATTATCTGATGTAGTGTTGTTGTCAGTGAGAGAAGTAGACAACGAGCCCTGACATGTGTAAGGATCTCCTGTGGCGGCAGGTATGGATTCTTCTGCCATCAGCAGGTGATTGGATGTGTCTGGTTGGGAGGACTGATAGGTGAGATGTCACCCTGTGGGATGGATGGCAGGCGAGATGGCACAGGAAATGAACAAAATGCTGCTTTTAGCACAACGACAGTGACAGCGTTGGAGTTTGGGAGGAGGGTGTTATGCTTGTCTGTGTGATTGGTACATTTTTTAGAACCGACTGAGAGAAGGGAGAGGAGGAGAAGTTAATCAATGCGAGTTGAAAGTAAAGAGCTACCGTTACCTGACCAATAATATCAAAGGCAATGTTTCTTGACGTGCTCCACAGGAATGAGAGTAATGTGTCCAGATAAAGTGAGTGCCCAGACACAAGCCTTAAGTAGAAAATCAGACTGCCTCGGGCAAATAAAAGCCTTGCACAAAGATACCATTTACAGCAGTTCCCCTCTGTCATCCTAAACGGAACTGTTTTGACGTTGAGAAGAATTCAACCTAGATAATAAGGCCAAACCCTAGTCCCCGATCTCCACCCATGAATGTAAGCACTGGGGGCATGATGTTGAGTGAGGTGGAACACTTTAGATAAATGGTGGCCTTGCTGCTCCACTATGCTTTCTCATAGTGGTACACTTTGACTGATCAATCTCTCATTGTAGAGATATAGGATCATGCATTATAATATGGCTGCTTCATTTGTTTCAGGATTTAATAAGAAACTTTTCTTTCTGTTAGATCAAGGTATTCACTTATCAAACTTGTTAAGTTTCATGTTTCAAATAATTAAATAATGACTTAATTGTCAAAAAATTATCAAATTATATCAAACATTGGCAAACAATGCTGACACTTTTTAACCCAATGTTTCCACCTTGTGGTTAATTAGTGTAAATATAACTTTTCTAGGACTGCGTCCAATGAATGTTTATTTGCCTGTCAATGTCTGGTGTGAACGAATGAACGTAACAAAATGGACACATTTATAACAACCAATTGTTTTACCCCTCTGTGTGCAGGAGGAAGAGGGAAAGATGGTGCCCCAATCATCACCTTCCCGGAGTACTCAGGCTTCGGCGACCTCGTAGCGGAGGACTTCCAGAATGTTGTAACATATCTGACCAGCATCCCCAGGTATAGTAGGAGCAATGCATTTAAAGCTTTCTTTCCAACCATGCATATTCACCCATGGCTATGCAGTTCAGATCAAAGTAGCACTTTTGGTGCACTTTATTTTCCCACAGTGGAGAACAGAGGCTTAGTGCTTAATTTGTAAATTGGGAGGTGCCAGAACTAAAAGTGAGCCCGAGAGCGGGGTGATCTGGGGCCTCTGAAGGACCAGAACGCATAAAAAAATATAAGAATGAAGTAATGCATGCATTATCATAGCTTTTTCATATTGGTATAGAGCAGTTGAATAGACGGGCTTGCTTAAGTTGCACACATTGGGCAAATATTTTGTAGCCTAGGGTCAGGGAAAAAATGTGACCTTTTTATAAACGTATTTCATGCAATTTTTCAACATTTTAGATGACTGCAGACTTTAGACAAATATTTTTTAATACCTCACAAATTATCAAAATGACAGGCTACTTTAACACTGACAAACTGAGAATCTGAGATCAATTAAAACGACCCTGTCTCGAATCCATCAATAGCCAAGTCCTAGGTGTTTGGAGACACACATATTGTACAATTAGAGGAGGAAATTATCTTATTAGTCTTAAAAAGGCTTTCCAGTTTCACTGACTGACCCAATGATGCAGAGCTCACTCACCAGCCATGGCCGATGTGCTCCTGCCAAAAGCCTATCTCTCTTGTTTGACTTTGTAAAACAATGCTGTTTGCTCAACAGGGCTATTTGGAAGTTGATAACTTGGTAGCCTACAGACAGATTAGACGTCTCTTTACAGCAGGATCCATTTGCTTTACAACCTGTGTTTTACCCGTTGGTCGAAGTAGGCCTATTATAAATATTTGCTTAAGGCCTGTTTTGATTGCACTGACCGATTTCCCGCGCCTTCCCGACTGTAGGCTATGCCCAGTGATTGAGCTACACAATCCACAGCTAGGCATTTTTTATTTATTTTTACATAAACTATTGATCCTCTGTTGCTAAATTATAGGCCTACTCCTGGTCTAGCATTCTGATGTACTTGATGTATTTATGATCAGACAGGAGTAGTTCTATAACTTTGGCAAATGTAGCCTAGAATTTCAATTCATCAGGGAGGCTGCAGCATCTCGAGTTCCCTTCGGCGGCTATGATTCAATAAGGAAAGAAATGAGGAAGTGCAACGCGGAAGAGATGAGTTGGAAGGATCATGTCTATCAGAGCAGAGAGAGATTATAGGAAGTGAATCTCATTCTAGATCTGTGAGCGATACAGGCTTGCTTCTGGTCTATATAGGCGTTGGTCGACATAGGCTACAATGTTGCGCAAACCATAAACCCGGGCTGGCACAACACAAATCCATTTTTAGAATATCAGGCATGATTTCACATTACGATTTTTAATGGGCAGGATAATTACAGAGGAGTCAACCTGAACTAACTCTGATTGCTCTGATTGCTTTTATTACATTGCAAATAGTGGGGGAAAAAGTATGCCAAGAGAGGTACCGGATCCTGGCAAATGGGTTCTGGAACAAAACTGAGAGGTGCCAGATCCTGTTCCGGGGATCTGGCACTGAATTCTACTATATATTTGGTAATAGCAGGTTAAAGAGTGATGCTTCTAAAGAGTGTGGCTTGAAGAAAGATATTGGGTACACCACATCATTGCAACGTGGATAATTGGGTACAATTTGGTTGAGACGTTGATCAGCGAGATTAAAACCTGTCACCCACTCAAAAAGACAGCCCTAAATGAGTTGAATTTCCAATTTGTGATCATTGTGCTTTCAACCATTTGGAATGGAAAAACAATGTCAAATTTTTGGTTTAGTTGTCACCCAAATGTCTATCGATGTGCTTTCAACCATTTAAAAGAAAATCTAATGTGAATACAATATCAGATATTTTGTTTATTTATACAACAGATGAATACTGAGCTTCATCTAAAAGCAGAACCAAATGACCTGGATGCATTTGAAATGACATTAAAAGTACAGGTGGTGAATGCCGTTTGACATTCTGTGCAGATTATTACAGCAGTGATGATCTCCACAGATCGGCGATGACCTATGCATGCTGTCTTGAACATGCATGCTCTGCATGATTACATAATAACACATTTATAGTTAAAGAAACCTCAATGTGGCCATGGATGTATTACTTATTTTAAGGTTGAATGTTGCATTAGTTTGTAAGATAATATTGAATTAGTGGCACAGATGGAACTATCCAAGCAGAAGATGCATCTCCTTCAAATGTTAGTATTTGGTTGCGTTGACAACCAAACATAACTCAATGTCACAAAATATAATTACATTTGAAATCAAACGTTGCTTGAAATCCTTGGCCTATTGTAATTTATTTTCTTTTTTTTGAATTCTGGGTTGAATTGAAACAATTGCTGTTGATGACTGCAAATGTTACCGTATATAGTCCTGAATAGCATCAATGATGATATTTGAGTGAAAGTACAGTCACTTTTCATTTGCTATGTTAAACATACCCTTTGGAATGACTTCAATAGCAACAGTGAATCTATTTCGTTTTCAAGTGGAGATCTCTCAACAATCACTCTCATGATCTAATATTGGCAATAGTCAGTGACAAATATCATAGCTAAGCAGGGCTGGCCTTGGTTAAAACCCTGGATGGGGGACCAATGGATAGCTGTATATAGATCAATTCTCCAGTAGGAGGGGATGCCCAGCCTGTCGTTTTTTTCTGATAGTGGATATAACGTTGAAGATCTTAGGTCTTAAAGGTACAAATTCAACATATTTTATTCAAGGTTTGTCTATGTTTAAATTTGATTATGACAAAAAGATGACATAATCCTGTGGTTGACATTTCACCTTCAAAACAACACTTTTTTCAAATTCAATTATTTCCCACGGAGTTTCCATGTCACAATACATTGACAAATTACATTAAAACAATGTTGATCCAACTAGTTTGTGCCCAGTAGGAAATGCCACTTCATCCCCTCTGTATGGGATGTGGTTCCGGCTAACTCCCATCCAACCGCAAATCCAAAGGTACTTCCCAAGACACATTTCTTGAGGTGTAGCATTTTCAATTCGTTTTCAATTTTTTCCACATCCTGAGAAATGTGTCTTGTGAAAAAACTGGGATGTCATTTTTCTCTCATGGTACATCGTGAGGACCATTAATCTTGTCTCATGTCAGCTGCTCGCAGCCAGGAAAATACACAAAAGTTGCTCAATTGAGTAGGAATTATATTAGGCCAGATAACACATTAAGATGTTAGACATGAGCAACTTTATTCACCTTTTTGTCAGAGTAACACATTGAGAATGTTAATGGCCCTCACTTAAACACCTCTTCCCTGTAAAAGACCCCAAACATTACACAAGTTTACACAGCTCTTCTAACACTGTTAACTATAATGGCCTGGTTCTAAAAGTGCTGAAGTGATTTTGTGTCAACTCTGTTTAAACTGTACAGAGACAGAGCACAAGAGTGTAGTGTAGTGCCCTCTTGGATATGTCTTGTGACTGCATGCTTGGATAGCTTCACCTACCGCATGCGTTTATTCCCATCTTTCCTTTGTCAAGTTTGGACGTGGCCAGCATCGGTTTCGTTATAATCATCGACCGCAGGCGGGACAAATGGAGCTCAGTGAAGGCCTCGCTGACGCGGATAGCGGTATGACGATGTCCATCTTTCACTTCAGACAGGGCTTTTATCTCTTGCCTGGTTATCCAGTCTGTTTGTGCTTTAACTCCTCACTGTCTTTGACTTCAATAGAGGAGTTGGCCACACCACAGACAGAATGGGACCAAGCATTTTTATCTCAGCATCATGTAACATTGTAAAATATAATTGCTACCAATGCTCCTATATCAGGAAGTATTGTATGAATAATTTTTGGGGGAGTATAATCTACTGCAAATTCTTGAGATTATGTTAAATTGAAAGTAAGCGCAGAGCAAAGCTCCCTCACACAAGGCTAACTCCACACAAGGCTAACTCCACACAAGGCTAACTCCACACAAGGCAAACTCCACACAAGGCTAACTCCACACAAGGCTAACTCCACACAAGGCTAACTCCACACAAGGCTATGAGATGGTATGAAGCTGTGTTTTGTACCTGTGTCCACTAGGGGGCATTTCCAGGGAACCTCCAGCTGGTGTTGGTGCTAAGGCCCTCCTGCTTCTTCCAGAGGGCCATCGCTGACATTGGCATGAAGCTGCACCGGGATGACTTTAAAATGAAGGTACCGGTAAGAATGTTTCGCTACCACTCACCCTGTCCAACTCGTAGATCATCTTAGAAACATTTCCTCTGTGTCTGGGTGTGAGATAGTGATTGACCTAATGTCATGTGGAGTGTTGCTTCGGAGTGTGATGTTCACCTGTAAACTAACTGTTAGAACAATGACTATGTACTCACTGCATGTTTTCCTTGTTTATAGAAAGCTGTAGAATGTGACAACATACACCTGTATATCCCTTCATACATTTTTTTGGTGAAGGCCAATTCTCCTGCATTATCCCCAGACGCCTACAGTATACTGTAACTGTAAAATATAAAAGTTGCAACTCCTCCTCAGACTCCTCAGCACCTTGCGTGTGTGTGTCATCCTTACTGGTGAGGAAGTGGAAATAGAGAAATGGAGGAAACCAAAAAAACACAGAAGCCTATATTAACTTTATGCCGTGACAATTATTGTCTAACCCTAAAATCAGATGAGAAAACCGAGACTGGTAATGCAGAAGATGCCCTGACATCTATAACACACAGCAATGTATGTGAATTTGTTTCCCTACAGATTGTGATGCTCAACTCCCTATCTGACTTATATGGCTACGTGGATAAGGGCCAGCTAACGTGTGAGCTTGGTGGGAACCTGGACTACTGTCACAGCCAGTGGATCCACCGCCGGACAGTGAGTTACCATGACATTGGCCTTACACCAGTTATTTTCTGGACTCACTGGAAACAATACAAGTGTGTTATGTTTTTTGTTGTCAGGCCATTGAGAACTTTGCTGTGACGGTGAAGACCACGGCTCAAATGCTGCAGAAGTTCGGTACAGACCTGGCAGAGACGGAGCTGCCCAATGATGTGCAGTGCACCAAAGACCTACTCACTACTCACACTGAGAAGCACGACAAACTCAAGGTGGGGCTCTGCTTCAGCGTCAACATAATACTACTGAACCTGGCTTCCTACAATGATTTACTTGTACTCATGGCTAACATCCTCAACACCTGAAGATTGTGTTGATATTTGTTAGTTTACTATTAGTTACATTCACATACAGTAGTGTGATCCAATACACAGGGGAATGGGTTCTATCATAGCCTGTGGCATTGTAGTTTAACCATAAGCATCAATGGCCTAGATAATAATCAGAGTTTTCTATTCCCAAACCAGCAATACCATTATAAATCGGGTGGTTCAAGCCCTGAATGCTGATTGGCTGAAAGCCGTGGTATATCAGACCGTATACCATGTATTTTTACTGTTCTAATTATGTTGGTAACCAGTTTATAATAGCAATAAGGCCAGAGGAGGTGTGGTATATGGCCAATATACCATGGCTAAGGGCTGTTCTTAAGCATGACGCAACGCGGAGTGCCTAGATACAGCCCTTAGCCGTGGTATATAGGGCATATACCATAAACCCCTGAGGTGCCTAATTGCTATTATAAACTGGTTACCAACCTTTCAGCCAATCAGCATTCAGGGTTTGAACCACCCGGTTTATAATGGTATTTAATGAATTCTTTCATTTTGACAGGATGAACTGAAATTAGCGATGAAACAGGGAACCACTCTACTGGGCTGTATCAAAGAGCAGGCTGCCAAGTCTGAGAACCACCAGCTAAACCCAGACGAGATGGAGAACCACATCACTGTGGAAAGGTTGGTTACTGGGACCTACTGGAGATGGAAGCTCCCAATTAAATCATTTGTATGTGTTCGGTTCACAAATGATTTAACTTATTATTTAATTTCTCACTAAGAGTATATTCCAGAGGTGGATAAAGATGCTGCAAATGATGTTATATGTCCATGTTGTATTTCAGGTTGTTGGCCCAGCTAGATGAGACAGAAAACGCTTTTGAACAGTTCTGGTCTAAACATCACCTCAAACTGGAGCAGTGCCTACAGTTCCGCCATTTTGAGCATGACTTCCGAGAGGTACGTATGTTTCTGTGACAGAGTCGCTGACTGCTGTAGTCAGCAGATTTAGCTTAATCATGTTAACAAAGAAAGCTGAACAGGACACAGCCTGGCTATTTGTGTTCCCCCAGAGACAGCTATTAGAAGTAGCCGTTACAATGTAACACCTTGTCCAAAATTAGTTGCTCACCCGTCAATTTCTCAGTTTAATTACACTTTTTTTATGTTTGCAACCTCACACTTACAGTATATAGCGCTTCCTCTCAAGCATATGTGCTTGGAAATACTGTACATAAGTCCTTAACCTCCTGCTCTCTCTGTGTCCCCTCCACAGGTGAAAGTGTCATTGGACAGTCTGATGGCGACTCTGACAGCCCTGTCAGACATTGGGGACTGTGTCACCCTGGTAGAGATGTTACTGAAGGACCTCAATACCTTAGAGGAGAAGGCTCAGGTCAACCAAGTCACATAACAAATATTATATGAGATGTAACATCTACACCTTACAAGACAATACAAAGCACAATGTATCCACTATGTGTTAATCAGCACGTGATCATCAGCCTTGGATTGTATTGAATGTAAACCTAACACGAATGTGGTCATGTGAGATGAATGGCTCTCTGTCTGATGCATATTAGGAGTCATTAGAGAAGGCCCAGCTCCACGCCCTACACGGGGACCAGCTGATTCAGAGCAACCACTATTCTGTGGACTCCATACGGCCCAAGTGTGTGGAGCTCCGACGCATCTGTGATGACTTCACCAACGAGGTCCAAAAGAAGTACGACGTCCTCTCCAAATCACGCCAAATACACAAAGGCATAGACAAGGTGGGGTGGATAACATAAGAGGCTCCTCATCTCTATATTGCTGTCAGAAAAGGCAATGTCCTCAGGGAGAGATTGTTTGCATGATTATACACGTCATTTACACATGCTCTCATGAATTCAAATAACTTTCACAAAGTTTCCCTCTTCCATCAAGGTTAGTGGTACTTCCACTTTTTCAGCAAAGCAATAAAATTGTTTTTTTCATATTATCTGTCTCAAAAAACGCTTGTTCAGTATATTGTCCCATACAATAATCAGTACCTTCTTTTTTAGTTCCTAAACAACTATACATGCCATCCATGTATAACATTAGTAGTTAAAAATATACATTAGTGCCATGCAAATGAGCCTAGATATACTACTGATATGGAGCCTAGACAGTAGCTACTGTAGTTGTTCATTCATCCATGTGTTCTCGGGTGGTTGTAGGTAAACCAGTGGTGTGAGTCGGGGGTGTACCTGCTGGCCTCTCAGGCTGTGGACAAGTGCCAGTCCCAGGAAGGGGCTGAGGCAGCCCTGCAGGACATTGAGAAGTTCCTGGAGACGGCCAAGGAGAACCAACTAAGTGACCTCAAGAACATCCACAACCAGTATGAGCTAGTCCTCAACGTTGAAGTCAAGGTGTGTGCAGTGCTCCCTTAATTCACTCATGGAATCCTAATTCCTGGAGTTGTCAGCCTACAGAAGAACAATGGTCCTATTTGTTGATCCCTGATCTGTGCTTTCCATCAGGCTAATGTACAAAAGGCTCTAAAGAGGCTGGACGATGTACAGGAGATGTTTGAGAAGAGACAGGTTAGTCTGAAGAAGCTGTCAGCCAAACAGACCCGGCCCGTCCAGCCTGTGGCCCCCCGACCTGAGTCCTCTCCCAAACGGCCTGTGCCCCACAAAACACCCAGGACCACCTGCCCTGCCCCTGGTAAGTTTCCCCCATAGAGATAGTTAAAGGACTCAACTTAGATATAACCCCTTTTAGCATTGGCATTGCCATTGAGAGCATCCACCATTTTAAAGTAGTCAACTGGGTGGGGATTCCTATGGATTGACAGCAATCAGCAAATGATCAGAGCATTGTCTTCTTCAAATTGAGTGCTATGGCTTGTAAATTAATTTAAGCTATATCACTGCCATATAGTGGCCACAGTGAATTAATGACACAAGATTTGTGGCGGTTAATCACCAATATTAGCTTTACACTTTTTTCAAACACAAAATAAGAAGAAAACAGACTACTTTAAAATGGAGATAGCCTCAATGGCGCTGCCCATGCTGTCACAGATTCCATAATGGCACAGATAAAAAGTTGAAACCTCTTTCCATCGTTATGGTCTCCCCCCCACATGACCTAACCTCAAACTTTACCTGCCCGTAATGAAAGATCATTGTAGAGCCTATTCATTGCTATTGAAACTGAAACATAGTCTGTACTTTACTTTCCAGGAAGCACAGTCATTTTCTAGTTTAATTCAAAGTATGTATTTAAAACCTTACTTCTTGAGGCTTTTAAAGGAAGTATATTGTATTCACTGTGGTACTCGACCTACTAGGAGGAGGACATAGCTTTGGGCCAGTCTCTATGCCTTCATGTCAAACATTCCCCTTAATTAAAAAAATGTCTTCCTTTTCCCATCCCTGTTCTATAACCATTTCTAGCCCTTAGTCGGAGGATCTCAGAGAACTCTAGTGCCACAAAGCAGCCCACGGAAGCTGAGCTTGCAAAAAGGAAAAATGTAAGCCGCAAAGTCAAAGGGAGCCTCAAGGTAAGACCTGTGGACATCCTCTAGACAATTGAACCTGAAATGGTTCAACCTCATTCACAACAACAACAACAACCATCTGTTGTTGTTTTTTTGGCTAGCCACTGGTCCATTTGTATGACAGTGTCCTGCCAATTCTTCTTGTATAATTCATCAGAACATAACTCTTGGTCAATGGGAGTCTGGGAGAAGAAGTCATGGGAGTGTCCTATATCAGACATCTTCTGTTTCCTGCCTTTCCCAAGGGAACCCTGCGGGGATGAGAAACCCTAGTTTCAAATCAATTGCGCACCTTTTGCCCTGACCACATCACGTTTGTTTGATAAATAGGAATAATGTGCCATTCTAAATCAAATCACATTTAATTGGTCACATACACATGGTTAGCAGATGTTATTACGAGTGTAGCGAAATGCTTATTCTTCTAGATCCGACAGTGCAGCAGTATCTAACAGGTAATATCTAACCATTTCCACAACAAAACCTAATGTCTAACAAATTCCACAACAAAACCTAATGTCTAACAAATTCCACAACAAAACCTAATGTCTAACAAATTCCACAACAAAACCTAATGTCTAACAAATTCCACAACAAAACCTAATGTCTAACAAATTCCACAACAAAACCTAATGTCTAACAAATTCCACAACAAAACCTAATGTCTAACAAATTCCACAACAAAACCTAATGTCTAACAAATTCCACAACAAAACCTAATGTCTAACAAATTCCACAACAAAACCTAATGTCTAACAAATTCCACAACAAAACCTAATGTCTAACAAATTCCACAACAAAACCTAATGTCTAACAAATTCCACAACAAAACCTAATGTCTAACAAATTCCACAACAAAACCTAATGTCTAACAAATTCCACAACAAAACCTAATGTCTAACAAATTCCACAACAAAACCTAATGTCTAACAAATTCCACAACAAAACCTAATGTCTGACAAATTCCACAACAAAACCTAATACACACAATCTGGTAAAGGATGCTATGAGAGAATATATATGGTTGAGCAGTGACAGATCGGCTAAGACGCAGTAGATAGTAAAGAATAGATAGTGAAGGACACAGTAGAGAGTATATACACATGAGATGAGTAATGTGAGATATATAAACATTTTTAAAGTAGCATTATTAAAGTGACTAGTGTTCCATTTATTAAAGTGGCCAATGATATCAAGTCTGTAGGTAGGCAGGTAATTTGCCCCCGGTAATACATTATGCAGACCGCACCACCCTCTGCAGAGCCTTGCGGTTGTTGGCGGTGCAGTTGCCGTACCAGGCGGTGATACAGCACAAAAGGATGCTCTCAATTATACACCTGTAGAAGTTAGTGAGGGTTTTCGGTGACAAGCCACATTTCTTTAGCCTCCTGAGGTTGAAGAGGTGCTGTTGCGCCTTCTTCACCACGCTGTTTGTGTGCGTGGACCATTTCAGTTTGTCGGTGGAACTGAAACTTTCCACCTTCTCCACTGCTGTCCCATCGGTGTGGATAGGGGGGTGCTTCCTCTGCTGTTTCCTGAAGTCCACGATCATCTCTTGATGATGACATTCAGTGAGAGGTTATTTCCCTGACACCACACTCCACTGCCCTCACCTCCTTCTTGTAGGCTGTCTCGTCGTTGTTGGTAATCAAGCCTACCACTGTTGTGTCTTCTATAAACTTGATGATTGAGCTGGAGGCGTGCATTGCCACACAGTCATGGGTGAACAGGGAGTACAGGAGAGGGCTGGGAACGCACCCTTGTGGGGCCCCAGTATTTAAGAACAGTAGTTGTTGTTTCCTATCTTCACAACCTGGGGGCGGCCTGTCAGGAAGTTCAGGACCCAGTTGCACAGGGCGGGGTCGAGACCCAGGGTCTCAAGCTTAATGATGAGTTTGGAGGGTACTATGGTGTTGAATGCTGAGCTGTAGTGGCTAGGCATGCCGTCTGGGCCGGCAGCCTTGCGAGGGTTAACACGTATAAATGTTTTAATCATGTCGGCCACGGAGAAGGAGAGCCCACAGAGAACCCACAGCGGGCCATGTCGGTGGCACTGTATTGTCCTCAAAGAAGTTGTTTAATTTGTCTGGGAGCAAGACGTCAATATTTTATTTTTGTAATCCGTGATTGTCTGTAGACCCTGCCACATACGTCTCGTGTTTGAGCCGTTGAATTGCAACTTCACTTTGTCGCCATACTGACATTTAGCTTTTTTATTGCCTTACGGAGGGAATAACTACACGGAAGTTTGAGTAGCAGTGGTCGAGTGTTACTCGCTCGTGTATTGCAATCAATATGCTGATAGAATTTAGGTTGCCTTGTTCTCAGATTAGCTTTGTTCAAATCCCCAGCTACAATAAATGCAGCAGCCTCCGGATATATGGTTTCCAGTTTGCATAAAGTTCTAGTCATGCGTGATAAGCCACTCATCTTATCTAAATGTTAGCACTATGACCACGAGGGTGACGTTTGAAAGGAAATAGGGGCCTTCAAGGTATGTACCGTGGGTGTCACCCTTTCACCTCTCCGTGACTGCAACGCTGTGTGTTTGTGTCCTCAGATTGAGGTAATGCATGAGGCAAGCCAGGGAGGCTCCAGCCACGTCCTGGTGACGAACGAGACAGAGGAGAGTCTTTCAAACAGACGGAGGTAAATGTCTCTTTCTGTTCTCTGCCCATATACAGTATCTTTCCTGTTTCTTTCGCTCTGCTCTTTTTCAAAACCACTGCATACACACACTGGCTAGTGATGAGGTTGGCGACATTTTACCAGGGACTACCTTTTCCTCCACCATTAGTTAGTGTTAGTTGAAGAAACTTTGAAATAGGTCACAGAGCGAGAGAGAGTGAACATTGAAAGACGAGGTTAGGAGAGCATAGCATTTACAGTACAGTGGTCTGAAGAAAGGGCTTGAAGCGATGATGAAGATACACTTTTATTGAGGCAAAGGCTGCCGGCTGACTGTTAGCACCCAGGTGACCACACACTGTGTGACTGCTGTGTGGAATGTCTCCTGCTCTAATTTCAACCTGCACAGTGCCTCCTGATATGGAGCACACTAAGTTTATTAATACTCGATAAGTCGATCACATTATGTATCTTGTCTTTATTGTAACTGTTACGGTTCGTAGGAGTGTACTCCCTGTTGCATGGGTACAGTCTCTGACTCAACAGACATTTTTATATTTGGAAACCTCTTTTGAGGTTCTGAGCAAGTGCGAAAGTTGCTCAATCTCAAAGAGATGTGGCTGAAAGACAGAAATAAAATAGGTACAGGAAGTGAATGATATTTGCACTCCCCTCCTCTGCCAAGCACAGGCATTAGAAGCAGTCAATGTAGGCCATGTGTATTTGCATGACATTGAAATGAGACGTACAGAAGCTTATGTACATATGGTATGTCACCTGATATGTTAAAATGTCCTGTAACTGTTCTGGGTATTTATGCATAAGGTTTTTTTTTGTACATGAGATTTTCATAAAACACACATACAGGCTGTGATGTCCCTGACAATGTCTCTTTTGGAGCATAAAGTACAGATAAAAACCAGATTAAAAAAAGAAGTAAATGAAGGACAGAGTTTGGGAAACGCCTGCTGTAGGCTAGGGCCGCTAGAGATCCATACTAAATCCACATTTTCACAGCCAATCATTCCGATTTCTTTATTACACATGCCAGATTTATAATTGTAGAGAATGTTAAAGAGCCTTAGCAAATATTGTGAAGTGCTTTATGTTTGAAGGTGGGGTTAGTTAGCTTATTTCAGAGAGTAGTTAGTTTCACAGTGAATTCCTTTCTGCAGAATCACTAAATGCTGTATGTTACCTTACTGGGGGGCCCAGACTGTAAGAAAGGGAGAGATGGGGGAGCAGAGTTCATATGGAATGATTTAGTGAGCAGGATGTGGTTTAAAGCAAATTGTGTTTGCTCATTGTTTGCAGCCTGACATTTAAGGAGAAGTGAAATCAGGGAATGGGGTAAGAAAGGAGTTGGCTCTATAGAGATAAGAGGGTCGGTAAAATTAGTAGGATATAGACGGTACACTTTCAACCAGTTTAATTCAATGAGCAATAGAAAACTGAATAAAAACCCTAATGTCAGCTAGCAACAGCTAGCTGGACAGAATTTCCTCTTGAGACTGAGGTAATTTATTCAAATGATTCTTCCCTTATGACTTCACGCAGCCAGCCAAAATGTTCCTGAATGCAGCCAAGAACACGAACAGTCTGTTTACCGTCACACAATTAGCTAAACCACAAAGTACAACTGCAGTATCCATCAAGCCAAGGCAAGAGTGGTGAATATATGCTCAAGAACAAGGCTTTGGTCTTTATTTAGAAAATAATACCAGCTGTTGACACTGAAATATAAAAAATAAAAAAACACTGCAGTGACATACTGTGCAGCCTTACAATACACTATGAAAATGCTGCTTTGCATGGGTAGGTATTTAAATAGTAAGGTTTACAGAGGAGCATTACTTTCACTGCTGTGCAGTACATCTTTCCCAACAGGCCAGAGGAAATGTCATGGATCTGGGGGTCCGTCGCTGCCTTCCAAAGGTACCGGACATCTGCCACGTGTCCGTGAGAGGTGATCATCTTATCGTAGATACAGGGGTGATAGGGGGCCTTCCCTTCCCCTGAAAAGTAAACATGTTCCTGGGGAGACACCCCCATGGCGTTGGCACAGATGCCCATGAACACATCATCAATGTACAGCGAGGCATTGAGGGACAGAGTGGCCTGGTAGATTTTGGAAGCCACGTCCCCTGAGACAACGTACCCTGCCCCCGCTGTGTAGTCTGGGTAAGAGAGCCACTGGTACATCTCATAAGGCACGTGGTACTTGCTGTCCTTCTGGCGGTTAGGTGGGGCTCCCCTGTGCACGTGGCCCACCCAGAGGTCCTGGGCCCCCTGCTGGATCAGGCCCTGCAGGTAGTGCACCAGGTTGGGCATGTGGACAAAGATGTCGTCGTCGGCTGACATGAGGAAGCGTGCTTGGCTGCAGTAGTTGTGGCTCCAGCGGAACTGCAGCAGCAGTTTGATGGTGAGGTTGTGAAAGGTGTCGACAAAGTCCTGCTGGACCAGGTCCCTATAGACCTGGTCCTCTCCCAGCAGCCTCCTCTGAACATGGCCCCTCTGCTGGTGGTTGGGGTGGACCCCCAGGGCAAACACCACCCTCACGGTGGCCCCCAACTCCCTCTGGGTGTAGGCCTCATTCCCCCAGGTGGCCCGGATGGCCTGCCTCCTCTCCAGGTTCTCTGGGGAAGATTTGACGAACAGCAACAACAGCACTTCATTGCTGTCACATTTGTCATGGTGGTTGATGAGGTACGGGAAGTTGCTCTGACTCTTAGCCTCCCTCTGGCTGATGCCAAAGCTCTTGTTGATGAAGTCGTAGCTGTTGACCAGGTAGCGGTAGGAGTAGGACTTCATATGGCTCACCACATGGTGGTCCAGCTGCTCCCAGCACACCATCAACACAGACAGGACAAAGCACGTCGTCACCAGCTGCACACATTGACATTTTCTGATCCTTCTGAAATTCAAAAACATTCTTCAACCTTCCTACCCTTGCCCCCCCTTTTCTATCTTTTTGTCAAGTCCAATAGGTTGTTGCGTTTGACAGGCTGCTACTTTCACAATTATTCCAAATGATTTGGGAGTGTCTGAGTTCCATCATATTTGCCCAACGGGAGACATGGGCTCCTCAGAGAAATGTTGGTCTTCAGTTAAATTTAATCTCCTCCTGACACCTCTCCACTCTGCTCTCTACTGGGACTGTATTGTTGAGACAATCACGTCTCTAGTCATCACCGTTTTGTGATGTGTCCACACAGTCACAAAGCATTCCACATCAAAGGATCTGAAAAGAGAAAGACAAAAATATGAACATATCGCACTAATAGGAAATGCATTTGAAATTGTGAGTCAATATTATGTTATTGAGTCATTCTGAGGAAGTGAATGAAACCGCTAGATGTGCTTGATCCATCACGCCGGCTAAACCCGGTAAGTACTTTTGAGGTTATTACAACAGGGCTAAAGTGCGAAAACCGCAGGGCAGCGTCAATCAAGCAATCTTATTCTGTCCAACCTGGAACGAGGCATCCATCCTCACGTCCCCAAGGTAGGCTACCCAAACAGCAACAACAGCCGTGGGTCGAGCAATCGCATTTAGTCCACAATGCGTGGACAGTCCAAATGCAATATTGATTGTAGACCTATAAATACAGACTGGTAACGTGGCTTTTCAATCAACCTACTCACCGGGGTGAAAGAACAACAGTAAGGCTGAAGGCGAAATTGTAACTTTTCTCATATTCCAACGATTCCAAACTGAAGAAGCAAAGCTGCCAAAACACGTATGCTCAGAGCTCCCTACAAAAAAATTCCCTTGCTTTGAAGACTTTTTGCAAATCCAATCAGTTTTCTACCTTGATTCAACATCACATTACATTTTTTTTTGTTGAAATAACGAAACAATGTTGATTCAACAAGTTTTTTGCACAATGGGATGTAGGCCTATTGCTGAGAAATGTATTAAATTATAACAGAAATACCTTTATTTACGTATGTATTCAGACCGTTTGCTATGAGACTCAAAATTGAGCTCAGGTGCATCC
Organism: Oncorhynchus mykiss; assembly: GCF_013265735.2. Lineage (NCBI taxonomy): Eukaryota > Metazoa > Chordata > Actinopteri > Salmoniformes > Salmonidae > Oncorhynchus > Oncorhynchus mykiss. Next base: position 23,706,595 of record NC_050570.1, read on the forward strand.
TGTTTCCTTTGATCATCCTTGAGATGTTTCTACAACTTGATTGGAATTCAGCTGTGGTAAGTTCAATTGATTGGACATGATTTGGCTAGGCACATACCTATCTATATAATGTCCCACAATTGACAGTGCATGTCAGAGCAAAAAAACAAGCCATGAGGTTGAAGGAATTGTCTGTAGGCACAGATCTGGGGAAGAGTACCAAAAAATGTCTGCAGCATTGAAGGTCCCCAAGAACACAGTGGCCTCCATCATCCTTAAATGGAGGAAGTTTGGAACCACCAAGACTCTTCCTAGAGCAGGCCGCCCGGGCCAAACTGAGCAATGGGGGGAGATGGGTCTTGGTCAGGGAGGTGACCAAGAACCCAATGGTCACTCTGACAGAGCTCCAGAGTTCCTCTGTGGAGATGGGAGAATCTTCAAGAAGGACAACCATCTCTGCAGCACTCCACCAATCAGGCCTTTATGTTAGAGTGGCCAGACGGAAACCAATTCTCAATAAAAGGCACATGACAGCCCACTTGGAGTTTGCCAAAAGGCACCTAAAGTACTGACAGACCATGAGAAACAAGATTTTCTAGTCTGATAAAACCAAGGATGCCAAGCGTCACGTCTGGAGGAAACCTGGCACCATCTCCACAGTAAAGCATGGTGGGGACAGCATCAGGCTGTGGGGATGTTTTTCGTCGGCAGGGACTGGGATACTAGTTAGGATCGAGAGAAATATGAACGGAGCAAAGTACAGAGAGATCCTTGATGAAAACCTGCTCCAGAGCGCTCAGGACCTCAGACTGGAGTGAAGGTTAACCTTCCAACAGGACAACGACCCTAAGCACACAACCAAGAGTGGCTTCGGGCCAAATCTCCGAATGTCCTTGAGTGGCCCAGCTATAGCCTGGACTTAGGTGTTTCAACAAAGTACTGAGTAAAGGGTCTGAATACTTATGTTAATATGATATTTCTGTTTTATTTTATTCATTTGAAAAAAGTTCTATAAACCTGTTTTTGCTTTGGCGTTATTATGGGGTATTGTGTGTAGATTGAGGACAATACAGTGCACCGACGTGGCCCACTATCAAAGACTGTGGACTCTCCTTCTCCGTGGCCGTCGTGAGTGAAACATTTAAACGTGTTAACCCTCGCAAGGCTGCTGGCCCAGACGGCATCCCTAGCCGCGTCCTCAGAGCATGTGCAGACCAGCTGGCTGGTGTGTTTACGGAAATATTCAGTCAATCCCTATCCCAGTTTGTTGTCCCCACATGCTTCAAGATGGCCATGGTGGTGCTTTGAGAGACTAGTCAAGGATAATTTCACCTCTACCTTACCTGTCACCTTAGACCCACTTCAATTTGCTTACCGCCCCAATAGATCCACAGACGATGCAATCGCCATCACACCGCATACTGCCCTATCCCATCTGGACAAGAGGAATAGCTATGTAAGAATGCTGTTCATTGACTACAGCTCAGCATTCAACACCATAGTGCCCTCCAAACTCATCATTAAGCTTGAGACTCTGGGTCTCGACCCCGCCCTGTGCAACTGGGTCTTGGACTTCCTGACGGGCCGCCCACAGGTGGTGAAGGTAGGAAACATCATCTCCACTCTACTGTTCTTAAACACTGGGGCCCCACAAGGGTGCGTTCCCAGCCCCCTCCTGTACTCCCTGTTCACCCACGACTGCGTGGCAATGCACGCCTCCAACTCAATCATCAAGTTTATAGAAGACACAACAGTGGTAGGCTTGATTACCAACAACGACGAGACAGCCTACAAGAAGGAGGTGAGGGCAGTGGAGTGTGGTGTCAGGGAAATAACCTCTTACTGAATGTCATCATCAAGAGATGATTGTGGACTTCAGGAAACAGCAGAGGAAGCACCCCCCTATCCACACCGATGGGACAGCAGTGGAGAAGGTGGAAAGTTTAAATTCTGTGGTGTACATATCACCGACAAACTGAAATGGTCCACACACACAGACAGTCTGGTGAAGAAGTTGCAACAGCGCCTCTTCAACTTCAGGAGGCTAAGGAAATGTGGCTTGTCACCGAAAACCCTCACTAACTTTTACAGGTGTATAATTGAGAGCATCCTTTTGTGCTGTATCACCGCCTGGTACGGCAACTGCACCGCCAACAACCGCAAGGCTCTGCAGAGGGTGGTGCGGTCTGCATAATGCATTACAGGGGGCAAATTACCTGCCCTCCAGGACACCTACAACACCCGATGTCACAGGAAGGCAAAAAAGATCATCGAAGACAATAACCACTCAAGCCACAGCCTGTTCACCCCGCTTCCATCCAAAAGGCGAGGTCAGTACAGGTGCATCAAAGCTGGGACAGAGAGATTGAAAAACAACTTCTATCTCAAGGCCATCAGATAGTTAAACAGCCACCACTAGCACAGAGAGCCGGCTGCCTACCTACAGACTTGATATCATTGGCCACTTTAACAAATGGAACACTAGTCACTTTAATAATGCTACTTCAAAAATGTTTATATATCTCGCATTACTCATCTCATGTGTATATACTCTATACCGTGTCCTTCACTATCTATTCTTTACTATCTACTGCGTCTTAGCCGATCTGTCACTGCTCATCCATATATTTTATACGTATATTCTCTCATCCCATCCTTTACTAGATTGTGTGTATTAGGTTTTGTTGTGGAATTGTTAGATATTACCTGTTAGATACTTCTGCACTGTCGGATCTAGAAGAATAAGCATTTCGCTACACTCGTAATAACATCTGCTAACCATGTGTATCTGACCAGTAAAATTTGACTTGAGATTGATGAGGAAATAAACTATTTAAGACATTTTAGAGTAAGTCTGTCACGTAACAAAATGTGGACAAAGTTAAGGGGTTTGAATAATTTCTGGATGCACTGTATCTGTTATTTTCCTGTGCTTATAGTGCCTTCACAAAGTATTCACACCTCTTGACATTTTCCACATATTGTTGTTTACAGCCGTTTTTTTTTCCATTTTATTTTAATGTCACTGACCTACATACAACCGTTCACTTTGACATTATGGGGTATTGTATTTTTATGTTTTTACTAATGAATTTAAAATGAAACGCTGATATGTCTTGAGTCAATAAGTATTCAGCCCCTTTGTTCTGGCAAGCCTAAATAAGTCACATAATAAGTTGCAAGGAGTCACTCTGTGTCCAATAATAGTGTTTAACATGATTTTTTGAATGACTACCTCATATCTGTACCCCACACATACAATTATCTATAAGGTCCCTCCTTCGAGCAGTCAATTTCAAACACGGATTCAACCACAATGACCAGGGAGGTTTTCCAATGCCTCGCAAAGAAGGGCACCTATTGGTAGAAAAAAAAGAAGCAGACATTGAATATCCCTTTGAGCATGGTGAAGTTATTAATTACACTTTGGATGGTGTATCAAAACAAGGTACAGGCGTCATTCCCAACTCCGTTGCCAGAGAGGAAGGAATTTCATGGACTTTACGATGGTGCCAATGGTGACTTTAAAACAGTTTTAATAGTTTAATGGCTGTGATAGGAGAAAACTAAGGATGGATCAACAACTTTGTAGTTACTCCACAATACTAACCTAATTGACAGAGTGAAAGGAACGAAGCCTGTACAGAAAAAAAATATCCCAAACATGCATCGTGTTTTCAACAAGGCCCCAAAGTAATACTGCAAAAACATGTGGCAAAGCAATTATCTTTTTGTCCTGAATATAAAGTGTTAAGTTTGGGGCAAATCGAATACATCACATTACTGAGTACCACTCTCCATATTTTCAAGCATAGTGGTAACTGTATCATGTTATGGGTATGCTTGTAATCGTAGAAGACTGGGGAGTTTTTCAGGATAAAATTAGAAGTAGAATGGAGGTTAGCACAGGCAAGTTCTTTGAGTAAAACCTGGTTGTCTGCTTTCCACTAGACACTGAGAGATGAATTCACCTTTTCAACACAACAATAACCTAAAACAAATCTACACTGGAGTTGCTTACCAAGAAAACAGTGAATGTTCCTGAGTGGCCGAGTTACAGTTTTTACTTAAATATACTTGAAAATCTATGGCAAAACCTGAAAATGGTTGTCTAGCAATGACCAACAACCAATTTGACAGACCCTAAAGAATTTTGAAAAGAATAATGGGCAAATGTTGCACAATCCAATCCAGTTGTGGGAAGCTCTTAGAGACTCACCCAGAAAGATCCACAGCTGTAATCACTGCCAATGATGCTTCTACAAAGTAGTGACTCAGTGAGTATTAAATTAATACATTCACAACTTGTTTTCACTTTGTCATTATGGTGTATCGTGTGTAGATGGGTGAGAGAAAAAAAAATAAGTTAACCATTTTGAATTCAGGCTGTAACACAACAACATGTGGAATAAGTCCAGTGGTAGGAATACTTTCTGAAGGCCCTCCATCCCATTGTGCTCTATCTCTGAAAGGATGATGGAAAATCCTCAGTGTTTATCTGTCAGAGTCCATCCTCTGTAGATGCTTGTTCACAGTGTGAAGTATCTTAACCCTCTCAACCGTATAGCGGTAGTTGCCGAATCTTTTGTGAATGAATGCATAAGCCAACCCAGCGAAAGTTCAATAATGGAGGGGCTTTAAACTAACAGAGTGCATGGAATTGCTGAGGTCTGTACAAAACAGTCATCATGACAAAACAAAATCATTACAGCAGCAGATTTAGGCAGTGGCCCACAACAATGAGCGGCCCTGACAGCATGCATCAGATAACCTTGTGTCAATACCATGATGGCCATCTATCCAACAGTCCCAACGCAAATAACATTCAACTCCCAATTAGAATTTCCTCCCATGTCTGGGTGTCACATATCAGTGTCAATAAGAGGTAGAAATTAGATTGTTGTTTACTTTCTAGGTTATTGTAATCACAAAAGGTTGCATTTGTTTGGTTGACATTTTAGTAATTGTGAATATTCCTGACCAAAACAACAAGAATATACACTATACATACAAAAGTATGTGGACACCCCTTCAAATTAGTAGATTTGGCTATTTCAGCCACACCCATTGCTGACAGGTACAGTGCCTTGCGAAAGTATTCGGCCCCCTTGAACTTTGCGACCTTTTGCCACATTTCAGGCTTCAAACATAAAGATAGAAAACTGTATTTTTTTGTGAAGAATCAACAACAAGTGGGACACAATCATGAAGTGGAACGACATTTATTGGATATTTCAAACTTTTTTAACAAATCAAAAACTGAAAAATTGGGCGTGCAAAATTATTTAGCCCCCTTAAGTTAATACTTTGTAGCGCCACCTTTTGCTGCGATTACAGCTGTAAGTCACTTGGGGTATGTCTCTATCAGTTTTGCACATCGAGAGACTGAAATTTTTTCCCATTCCTCCTTGCAAAACAGCTCGAGCTCAGTGAGGTTGGATGGAGAGCATTTGTGAACAGCAGTTTTCAGTTCTTTCCACAGATTCTCGATTGGATTCAGGTCTGGACTTTGACATTCTAACACCTGGATATGTTTATTTTTGAACCATTCCATTGTAGATTTTGCTTTATGTTTTGGATCATTGTCTTGTTGGAAGACAAATCTCCGTCCCAGTCTCAGGTCTTTTGCAGACTCCATCAGGTTTTCTTCCAGAATGGTCCTGTATTTGGCTCCATCCATCTACCCATCAATTTTAACCATCTTCCCTGTCCCTGCTGAAGAAAAGCAGGCCCAAACCATGATGCTGCCACCACCATGTTTGACAGTGGGGATGGTGTGTTCAGCTGTGTTGCTTTTATGCCAAACATAACATTTTGCATTGTTGACAAAAAGTTCAATTTTGGTTTCATCTGACCAGAGCACCTTCTTCCACATGTTTGGTGTGTCTCCCAGGTGGCTTGTGGCAAACTTTAAACAACACTTTTTATGGATATATTTAAGAAATGGCTTTCTTCTTGCCACTCTTCCATAAAGGCCAGATTTGTGCAATATACGACTGATTGTTGTCCTATGGACAGAGTCTCCCACCTCAGCTGTAGATCTCTGCAGTTCATCCAGAGTGATCATGGGCCTCTTGGCTGCATCTCTGATCCGTCTTCTCCTTGTATGTGCTGAAAGTTTAGAGGGTCGGCCAGGTCTTGGTAGATTTGCAGTGGTCTGATACTCCTTCCATTTCAATATTATCGCTTGCACAGTGCTCCTTGGGATGTTTAAAGCTTGGGAAATATTTTTGTATCCAAATCCGGCTTTAAACTTCTTCACAACAGTATCTCGGACCTGCCTGGTGTGTTCCTTGTTCTTCATGATGCTCTCTGCGCTTTTAACGGACCTCTGAGACTATCACAGTGCAGGTGCATTTATACGGAGACTTGATTACACACAGGTGGATTGTATTTATCATCATTAGTCATTTAGGTCAACATTGGATCATTCAGAGATCGTCACTGAACTTCTGGAGAGAGTTTGCTGCACTGAAAGTAAAGGGGCTGAATAATTTTGCACGCCCAATTTTTCAGTTTTTGATTTGTTAAAAAAGTTTGAAATATCCAATAAATGTCGTTCCACTTCATGATTGTGTCCCACTTGTTGTTGATTCTTCACAAAAAAAAACAGTTTTATATCTTTATGTTTGAAGCCTGAAATGTGGCAAAAGGTCGCAAAGTTCAAGGGGGCCGAATACTTTCGCAAGGCACTGTATATAAAATCAAGCACACAGCCATGCAATCTCCATAGACAAACATTGGCAGGAGATTGATCTTACTGAAGAGCTCAGTGACTTTCAACGTGGCACCGTCATAGGATGCTACCTTTCCAACAAGTCAGTTTGTCAAATTTCTGCCATGCTAGAGCTTCAACTATAAGTTCTGTTATTGTGAAGTGGAAATTTCTTGGAGGAACACCGGCTCAGCTGCAAAGTGATAGGCTACACAAGTTCACAGAATGGGACCGCCGAGTGCTGAAGCGCGTAGCACTTAAAAATCGTCTGTCCTCACTTGCAACACTCACTACCGAGTTCCAAAGATCAACATGCGCAATGCTCATCGTCGGCTCGAGTGGTGTAAAGCTCGCCACCATGGGACTCTGGAGCAGTGGAAACGTGCTTTCTGGAGTGATGAATCACGCTTTACCATCTGGCAGTCCGACTGACAAATCTGGGTTTGGTGGATGCCAGGACAACACTACCTGCCCAAAAGCATAGTGTCAAATGTAAAGTTTGGTGGAGGAGGAATAATGGTCTGGGGCTGTTTTTCATGGTTCGGGCTAGGCCCCTTAGCTCTAGTGAAGGGAAATATTAATGCTACAGCATACAATGACATTCCAGACGATTCTGTGCTTCCAACTTTGTGGCAACAGTTTGGGGAAGGCCCTTTCCTGTTTCAGCATGGCAATGCCCTTGTGCACAAAGCGAGGTCCATACAGAAATGGTTTGTCGAGAGAACTTGACTGGCCTATACAGAGCTCTGACCTCAGCCCCGTCGAACTCCTTTGGGATGAATTGTGGCTGAATGGTAGCAAGTTCCGCAGCAATGTTCAAACATCGAGTGGAAAGCCTTCCCAGAAGAGTGGAGGCTGTTATAGCAGCAAAGGGGGGACCAACTCCATATTAATGCCCATGATTTTAGAATTAGCTTTTCAATGAGCAGGTGTCCACATACTTTTGGTCATGTACTGTATTTTCTCTCTCTCAAAACTATTTAAAACAGAAGTTCACCATAGCCTTATTATAGGCTACAACGTGTAATATATTTTAAATTATAGGCCTAGTGCAGGGGTGGGCAACAAACGGCCCTGAGCTTATTCAGGTGAGGTTTTTTATTTTTTAATTGGGACGAGGGTGGGGATTTATTATAAAAAATAAAAAAAATACAGGCCAATCTTGAACATCTAAAACTTGAATTTATTGCCCACCCCTAGACTAGTGAAACATTCATCCCTACCGATGCAAACCTATTCATTGATCAATGACTTGTACAGCCAACTGTCCCCATGAAGTTCCTTTGAAAGTGGGAAAAATCTTTGAGCCAGCCTCCCAGAATATAAGTCCAAGAATGTAAACTCTTGGAGACATGAATGTGGTTTATTAATCATCAGCTCAACAACAATGGTTTGAGAATGCAGTAGACATCTATAGAGAAGTATAAACAACTACAGTTTTGTGCTAAGTTGGGCTCTAAGTAAGTTCAGATAGTCAGATCAAAACATAATAGAATAGGCAGATAAGATTTTTTTGTGTTAGCAGATGTTATGATTTTTTTTAAATTCCATAAATTCCATATCATTGTTGAGTCAAAAGAAAATATTGAATTCTGTTAAATTTGTGTATATTGTTTTAAAACCTACCAAGAGGGTTAGGTTCCAATTCCATGAAAGGGTGTTGGCCTCTCCCCTCCTTTCTCCCCTTCATCCCTGCGATTATTCTACCGTTAGCTGTTATCTCACTACAGGCTAACTGTAAAAGCAGTGTGAATTCAGGAGTGCGACATGAGCATAGATTTGTTTTTAGTTTTTCACAGTCTGACTTTTCTTTCTCAAACCCTCTACCGAAAGTCGACACCTTTTTGCTTTGAGCAGCTTAAGTTAATATAAACAGTCTTTCAGCTAGCGCATACAATCCCCCCACCACCTCCCTCTCCTCTCCCAGATCACTTACCAGCCTGTGAGAGTTCCATCCACGTGTTGCTGGGAAAAGTACAGAAAACTACTCTCCCCTGCCCCTCTTTTCCTGTAGATGAGCACTCTCTCTCCCTCTCTCTCTTTCCTTCTCCTCTCTCTCTTTCCCCTCTGTGTGTAAGGAATGGCAGCATCAGCCCCCAGCCGCCTGCCTGCCTCCCAGTGGTTTTCTCCTGCCTGAGCTGTTCTGTCTGTACGTCTCTACGCTGTGTGACTGTGAAAGACTGAGAGAGCAGACTGGGAGTGGGGGAGGAAACCGCTGGGCTAGAGGGGGAAAGCTCAGCCCCTGTACCTCCCCTCTCATTGCCTGCCTCAGCTGAGTCAGTCTGATCCTCTCTCTGCGTTATCATATCAGTGAATTCAACCAGTAGGAGTGAAGCTGGATCATATGCCAGAATGACAGAGCTTGGAATTTGTGTCATCTGAGTTACATCAGCTACTACAAATTCTGGACAATAAAGGTAATTCGGTGTTCCCGAGGGTCACATTAGGAGAGGGTTTGCACAGGGGAAAACTCTGGCATTGTCTTTTAGTACATGATATGTATACATTATTTGTTTTATATAGTTATGGCATTGTTTTTCTGTTGGAGGAGGTTTTCTTTGCTCCCCGACTTAATTCTAGGCACACAGAGGTGTGTGGAGATCTAAGCTATTTTATGCACTAATACCTTAGTGCCTGCTGGAAGCAACATGAGGGAGGATGGCAGAGTATGTATCATTAAACACTCCACTAGGGTGCTCAATAAAAATGGTTTGACCTAGGAGGACAAATAACAGGCTAGGCACATGGCGTCATGGAACAGTTTCCCTCCAGGGCTTCAATCAAGGCATCTCTGTCCATAATATTTATTCGCATGATGCTGCCCTATCTTCCAAAATCGATATTCACAGATCTTATTGCGTTGGGACTTAGGAGGCAGTCACCTATGATATAACCGATGCTTGCCTCTGTGAGATTGGCGGGGCCTTTGGAGGAGCTTTATTGACCTATAAAATGTGACCATACATCAAACACCACTCAGTGTCTCGATGGGCTCGTGATGGCACATAAAAATCAAGACCTCAGAACTCATACAAATGTGCACATTAAAGGGGCCATTAAAGTCTGGAAATGTTAGCTTTGCTCGAGATGGTTGATTTTATGACAACTTCCTCTGTTAATTCTCCAAAGGTCTTATTTCCTCCCTTGTACCTCCTATCTGGGGTGATGTACTGTTGTCTTTAGCAGAGCCTCTTTTGAGTTTGTACAATAACCCGATGACGATGTTGATGGTCATTTAGAACTTTGACAAAGCACTTAGTGTATGAGAGGCAGTTGATGTCCTCATTATGGGTTTCATTAATCTATCTGCATTGACAAATACGACTAAAGGGCTTCTCTGTATTTGTTGTGTATTGACGGATCCTGTATTTTTCCTCCCCAGACACATCATGAATGAGCTGATTGAAACTGAGAGGCTGTACGTCGAGGAGCTGCAGAGCATCATGGAGGTGCGTTTGTTACTTTAATTGGCTCTCTCGTGACATGTGAAACGCTGCCAGTTAGTGGCAATAATGTCAAGGAGACAGTAGAGAAAGCGCTCCTTTCTCTGTTTACTGCACCTAGGGAAAATTAAACCCTGTTCTAAAAATCGAATTGACCGCCAGTGTAAATGTTGCATTAGATCTGCCCATTTCAGAATGCCGTGTGAACTTTTGTTGAACTTAAAATGTGCTGTCTTTATTGATTAGATGAGTCATTAGGCTACTCAAACTGTCAGTGGTTGATTGAAGTTCATATCATGTTCATTCAAGTGTTATGTGTAAAGCCATGTGGAGGACAGGATTTGATTGGGTTCAGATTATCAAAGAAGTGTTGACATTATCATTGTTTTCACTGAGCCGTCACTCATTAGCTTTGAATGTGATTTTCTTCTCCAGGGATATGCTGCCGAGCTGGACAACACAGAGCTTTCCCCTCTCATCCCCGCAGCCCTGGAGAACAAGAAAGATGTACTGTTTGGCAATCTCCCAGAAATATATGAATTTCACAACAGGTGACCTATTTTCCTCTGTCTCGTTCTAAATTACATTTCCATATTCAGTGAGTTGACAAATGTGCCTGCGATGTCAAAAGAAAAAAGGATTGGCATGGTCCCCATCCCCCCTGCCACATGACAATCCTGAGAGATAGCCTTCATCCTCTCACTGGTCTCCCATTGCTAACAACTTCTCTTGACCTGACCTGTGTTTAACACATTCCTACTATGCATTCTTTGGCTGCAGGCACTCACATGGAACAACTGGTTATTTTATTTTCTCTCACAGCTTGGGAAGTTTTCCCCCCATTCTTCACTGGAAGCTATATATATAGAACACATTGTACCGCTATGTCAACTATGAAGGCTCCAAATAACATTCATCATCACCAGATTGAGAAATACTGTACCAAACATCCTAGTTAGATGTAAAACTGCACGACTAAGATCTCTTTGGCAAAAACATCCAAATGAATGACAGATTTATTGAGTTATTTTAGATTAATACTGACTACGGCGTCTCAACATGGACAAACAGTACTTTTGCTGCTTTTTTCTCGTTTTTCAAGCGAATGTGGAAGGTATGGGAGAGCACTCTTTCTGTTCGCCTAGCCGAGTTCGCCAGCCTAACTGAAGCATGCAGAAAGAAGCCTTTAGCCAGCTAACTTTTATATCTACTGATTGATTTTCTGGTTTATTAGGAAAGCTAAACGGTGTACTTTTAGTTGTTGGGTCAATCAGACCATGCATATTTCAAGCTTATCTTTTTATTTACATTTTTATCTTACTTTATTTAGGTAAGTTAACTGGCAGAGTCGTTGATCTTGCTTTGTAAAATACCTCTGTGCAAGGAGTAAAAAATAAACAAACATCCTGCATTGTGATTGGCTGAGAGAGCTCAATTGACAGTGGGCCCTGTATTGTCTTTGGGGTTTTGTATTCTAGGCGTGACGCCCCATGTGTTGGACACCCATTGTTCTGCTAGGCCCTGTGATCACTCCCTCTCAGGTGGGGTTAGGTTACAGTGAGAGGGGCAAACAAAAGGTTCCACAGGGACCCATAGAGCTCCACGCCACATGGGCATTCAATATTATGCAGACACATTCACATGAACATGTCCCTTCACCCCCGCTTTTCCAGTTTGTCCATATTTCTAATACAATGACAATATCCATAACACATAACACATAATCAGATATGTCAACATTTCAGTGCCAGGGTTTTAGCTCTTAACACTATCATTTCATTATATGTGGATAATTTCTGTTGTATAATGTTTTATCTCTACTCAGCTAAATACTGTCCAGTGTCCATAGCTGAAGGACTTACTGTATTAACTCCTTGGTGTGGAAATGCTTAAGGAGTTAAAACCCAGGACAAACCCCCAAGCATGATACTAATGGGACACTCATTGGGAAGGCTCAGGGTTCAGTAGGTTAATTCAAAGTCAACTGCAGGGCCCCACAAAAATCCCAACCTTGTTGTTCAGACTGGCATCCATGGCTTCCATAACTTTACACATCATAGATGTTCCAAACAGAAGTGCACAGACTCTGTCTACCAGCTACAGTTTCCCAACATCCTCTTAACTTCCCAGCATAGGAAATGGCAATCTGATGAATGTGCAATTGTATCCAATGTTATATGTTACTTTATGTACCTTGTAAGGGGTCAACAGGAAATGTGTTCAACTTTTTAATTGAGTTGACTTCATCCTTCTTGTTCGCAGGACATTTTTCAAAGAGCTTGAAAATTGCATGGAAAGGCCAGAATTGGTAGGGACCTGCTTTTTGAAAAGGGTGAGTTCCTTGTGTTGATGTCATTTGGAGACTGAAGGCCGTTACTGTGCTGTTATGTTGCATTGCTAAGTGTCTGTCTCTCTCCAGAAAGAAGAGCTGCAGATCTATGAGAAGTATTGTCAGAACAAGCCTCGATCAGAGGCACTGTGGAGACAGTGTGGAGACAGCCTGTTCTTCCAGGTGACTCCCATTCCTTGGGTGTCTAAGTGTTGTCATAGTTATGATATAGCATTCCACTGTATAATGGTGTCAGTTTACATTAAAGGGATACTGTGAGAACCTTGTTCTACTTCCCCAGAGTCAGATGAACTTGTGGATACCATTCTTATGTCTCTGCATGCAGTATGAAGTTACGCTACCGTAAATGTAGTTACGCTGTACATGTAGACTTTCAGTCATTGCGCTCATGCTAGTTAGCATTGGCTTTCGAAACTATCGCTAAATTCCTTCATACTGAACGCAGAGACATACAAATGGAATCCACAAGTTCATGTGATTCTGGGTAAGTGGATTAAATGCCGGAAGTTTGCAGTATCCCTTTAAGCAACATGTCAATGGAAAAACATACATTTCCTGTTGTTTAGGGTTCGGATTTGGCTTGACAGACAGTGCATTCGGAAAGTATTCAGACCCCTTGACTTAAACCACTTTTTCCCCTTTTTTTACATTACAGCCTTATTCTAAAATGGATTAAATCGTTTTTGTTCCCCCTCAATCTACACACAATACCCCATGATGAAAGCAGTTTTTTAGAAAATTTTACAAATGTATTCAAAATAAAAACGGAGATCACATTTACATAATTATTCAGACCCTTTACTCAGTACTTTGTTGAAGCACCTTTGGTAGCGATTACAGCCTAGAGTCTTCTTGGGTATGACACTGCAAGCTTGGCACACCTTTCTTCTCTGCAGATCATTGTTCTCTGCAGATCCTCTCAAGCTCTGTCAGGTTGGATGGGGAGCGTCGCTACACAGCTATTTTCAGGTCTCTCCAGAGATGTTCGATCGGGTTAAAGTCCGGGCTCTGGCTGGACCACTCAGGGACATTCAGAGACTTGTCCCGAAGCCACACCTGCGTTGTCATGGCTGTGTGCTTAGGGTTGTTGTCCTGTTAGAAGGTGAATCTTCACCCCAGTCTGAGGTCCTGAGCGATCTGGTGCAGGATCTCTCTGTACTTTGCGCCGTTCATCTTTCCTTCGATCATGACTAGTCTCCCAGTCCCTGCCACTGAGAAACATCCCCTCAGCAGGATGCTGCCACCACCATGCTTCACTGTAGGGATGGTGCCAGGTTTCCTAAAAAATGTTATGCTTGGCATTCAGACCAGATAATCTTGTTTCTCATGGTCTGAGAGTCTTTAGGGGCCTTTTGGCAAACTCATTTGGCTGTCATGTGAGTGGCTTCCGTCTGGCCACTCTAACATAAAGGCCTGATTGGTGGAGTGCTGCAGAGATAGTTGTCCTTCTGGAAGATTCTCCCATCTCCACAGAGGAACTCTGGAGCTCTGTCAGAGTGTCCATCGGGTTCTTGGTCACCTCCCGACCAAGGCCCTTCTCCCTCGATTGCTCAGTTTAGCCAGACGGCCAACTCTAGGAAGAGTCTTGGTGGTTCCAAACTTCTTCCATTTAAGGATGATGGAGGCCACCGTGTTCTTGGGAACCTTCAATGCCGCAGACATTTTTTGGTACCGTTCCCCAGATCTGTGCCTCGACACAATTCTGTCTCGGAGCTTTACAGACAATTCAACCTCATGGCTTGGTTTTTGCATTGAATTGCACTGTCAACTGAGGGACCTTATATAGACAGGTGTGTGCCTTTCCAAATCATGTCCAATCAATTGAATTTACCACAGGTGGAATCCCAAGGATGATCAATGGAAAGAGCATGCGCTCAATTTGGAGTCTCATAGCAAAGGGTCTGAATACTTATGTAAATAAGGTATTTCTGTTTTTTTATTTGTAATAAATGTGCAAACATTTCTTAACCTGTTTTCGCTTTGTCATTATGGGGTATTGTGTGTAGATGGATGAGAATTATATTTATATTTTCAATCCATTTTTAGAATAAGTCTATAACGTACCAAAATGTGGAACAAATCAAAGGGTCTCAATACTTTCTGAATGCACTGTAAATGATTGCAACATTCTATGATGTTTGTTACTGCAGGAATGTCAGAAGAAGCTGGACCACAAACTCTCCCTGGATGCTTATTTACTCAAGCCTGTGCAGAGGATCACCAAGTACCAGCTGATGGTCAAGGCAAGTTTATCACTGAGGTTAATATTTCACTTCAGCACTATACAATCACAGGCTTATTCAAATTTTAGAGCAACACACAGATAACAGATAAGATGTAAATGTCTTCACTGCTCAAACATCCTCCTTCACTGCCTAAGGGCTAACATGCAAAGCACTTCCTTCAGACTGATCTAATTTGAAGACCTTGACTCTCAAGCAGAGGAGGCTGGTGAGAGGAACTAAGATACATTATTTATCCCACTTGGCTTTGTCCTGACCCGGCTCTGTTTCCTTTCTAGGAGATGCTGAAATGCAGTAAGAACCAGGAGGGTACTGCTGAATTGGAGGAGGCCCTTGCCACCATGCTGGACATCATCAAGTCTGTCAATGACTCCATGCATCAAATTGCCATAACGGGATTCGAGGTCAGTAGTTTCAAGTTTTGTTAGTTGTAAAATGGACACGAGATGCATCGTATACACACCGTCCAATGAAATGGTTACTTGCAGGTTCCTTCTTGACAATGAAAAAACAACAAGAAATAATAAAGCATAACAATACGAACATAAAGTAAATGGCTCAATAGAATATAATAAATATTTTAGCATAGGTAAGGAAGGCACAATTTATAGTCCAATATTTACACGTGATTTGGGGAAGGGGGGGATTGGGTATGTGTTTTAAATTCTGCTACCAATTGTGCAGTATGGTAGCAGGAGTTGTGCTGTGTGTGTATCATGAATGTGTGTTTGCGTGCATGTGTGTGTGTGGATGAGTGCATGTGTGCTACAGTGCAGGTGGTCAGTCCAGTTCAAGTGCTCAGCAGTCTGATGTCTTGAAGATAGAAACTGTCTCTGAGCCTGTTGGTATCAGACCTCATGCTCCAATACCATCTGCCTGACGCGAAGGGAGTGAACAGCTCCTGGCTGGGGTGTAGACTTGGCTCGAGTTTGAAAAATCAGTCCGATTTAGATCCTTACTGTTCCTATCTTAGAGTGGATCTGTTGGGCTGTGTCAAAGTTCCAGGAAGTCCTGCTGTTAATCAGTTTGACTAATCTGTCGGAGAGAGTGTTATGGCTAGGTGTACTGTACGTGTGAGGGTGTAGGACTGATGTCCCCTGTGTGCCTCTCCCATCCCCAGGGGAACCTTAGTGAGCTGGGCAAGCTCCTGATGCAGGGCTCATTCAACGTGTGGACGGACCATAAGAAGGGCCACAGCAAGGTGAAGGACCTGGCCCGCTTCAAGCCCATGCAGAGGCACCTGTTCCTCTACAATAAGATGCTGCTTTTCTGTAAGAAGCGGGAGGAGACCACGGACGGACACGAGAAGCCGTCCGCCTCCTACAGCTTCAAACACTCCCTAAAGGTGAGGTTGGCTTGTGGGGTCAGTTCCTTGTTGGACAAACATAACAATTGCTCACCTGGAATTTGAATGGTTTTAACTGTCCGCGGGGCTACAATTCTCACCATCCTCCACTTACTTCCCCCTTCTCATATGGAAACTTTACAGTGGCTCTCTCCGATCCCCTGAGAACCTTGGAATTCACTGTCATCCCACATGTTTCAATTCAAGCTAATCTAGATGCATGAAACGTCAGGGCAGGAAACGGCCCTGAGATGACAGGACCTCCTTTCATCAATGGGATGCTGGGACAACCCTTTGTTTTCTAAAGGAAATCTTTGATGAACTTGTTTTTTTTCTCTCACTCGCTGATATAAAGTGCTGTGCATGTAATACACTCTGACTGTCACTGGGTCAATGAGTAATGGTGTTCATAACTTAATAGGCAAATACATGTTTCAGCCCAGGGCTGTTTCAGGATAGAGCCATTCAATTGGAATTAAAGCTGAACTGAAAGGCTGTAGCAGTTCACATTCATTTGCAAAATACAAGAGCCTCTGAGCAGGATTCTATCTTTAAATTCTTCTCTTTACGTGTGTTTATGTGAAGCTGCAGGAGAAATCAGAAATATAAAGCTGTCATTGTTGTTAACCACAGTCTTGCCCCTGTTTCAGATGAGTGCTGTAGGAATCACCGAAAATGTCAAAGGAGACATTAAGAAGTTTGAGGTCTGGTATAACGGCAGAGAGGAAGTTTACATCATTCAGGTACATGTCCATAAACTTTCTGCGTTAAAACTCAATTGTTTCCATTTAAATGACTAGTTATTTTCCAAAGAATACTAAATAGATGCCAGACTTTGTAATAAGAGCTGTGATTCAGCCACAGTCTTTTCTAAGAAGCATACCTCTCACTCCTGAGACATTTGTCATGAAGACGTCAAATGCCTTTTCTGTATGATATTCTCCTTGTGACCACTTGGTGGCAGTGTTGTCCCACTGAGAGTAGCTCCTCAGACGTCGCTACGACAGAAACATCCACTGTCTGGTGTGAGGGAGGCTGTACAGTTAAACCTCAGAGGGTGTTTATATATATATAGATATATATATATTAGTGTGTGTCTCCCCAGGCTCCCTCCATGGATGTGAAGAACATGTGGGTGTCAGAGATCCGGAAAGTTCTGACAGGCCAGCTCGAAGCGTGCAGAGGTATGCAGTGTGTGGGGATTCTCTGTATAGGCATATTTATACCACCCTCTCAGCTCACACAGGACACCTGGACACAGCCCTGACGCCTCCCAGAACGGTGATGTGAATGTTAAGCGGGGGGAAGACTAGTGTTTGAGAACACTTACCTGACCAGATGGTACAGTCCACACATTCCTGTCCTCCTCTCCTCTCCTCCTGTCCTCTCCCTCCACCTCCCTAGTAGTATGCATCAATCGCCCCATGTTCCGCTCCGAAGCGCCTGACAGTCAGGAAAACGACCCTCTGTGCATTGTGTCCTCTCAACTGAACTGACAACCTGTGTGTGTGTGTGAGAGAGAGGATGTATGTGTGAGGGGACTGGGTAATGACACAGCAGCCCTCATATGAAGCAGAGAGAGTGAAAGAGGCTCTGGCCTGACGGAGGGCTGGATGTGATTTACACCTGTCTCTGCTGGCAAGTGGTGGGAGGGGAGGGGAGCACGTACAGCAGCATAGAGAAGCACACACGATAAGCCAGTGTGAGATGTTAAAAAGCCCAGCGACATGGGGTTTGTGCAATAGCAGGACAAGGCAGTGGCTTGTACTGCAGCTGTTTGATTTGATTCCTCCCCTGGGCTTTGGCAGTCAACTGTCCTGTCCCTCCTGTTAAAGACACAGATTAGGGGCTTCCATTCTGTCTACACCACTGTTTTGGCCCACGGCTTCTGTTCTGACTACACTGTTTTGGTCCACATACCCTCCTGTGGCTTATGTAACTCCTGGGATTTCTCCTGTTTTATCGCCTGGCATTGAAACATAGTTTTATCAACCTGCTTTTGACTGCAGGTTTCTCACACAGTCCTACACGCAGTGTGATGTACACAAGCATGCAAACAACAAATGTACACACACACACACTTGCATTCCTATGAATCCACCTCCCTGACCGTTTTATGTCAATTTAACCTAAACTAATATGTCGTTCTATTGAAAATCTATGTTCTATTCCAATACCATTTTTTTCTCCATTCACAGAGGCTAGTCAACTCCATCAGAAGATCACTGAGAATGTGTATCATGCTCCCATGAGGTAGAGTACCTGGTCTCACAACGTTTTCATCATGTTGTGTGATTGAATGGCAGCAGCGCATAGATGCTCTCAAGTACAGGGAATGTAATGCTTCTATAGTGGCTGTGTGATTGACTGTCTCTCATCGCTCCTCTCCGCCGCTCAGAAACATACGCAAAATGGCCCTGAGGCAGTCGGACTCGTCTAGCCCGGAGACAGGCTTCAGGAGGAGCAACCCCAGCCCCAACATGAGACAGAAACGAGGTGAGATGTCACACAGCCGCTGACGGCCCCCACCAACTAGGGCTGTGGCGGTCATGAAATTTTGTCAGCCGGTTATTGTCATGCAAAAGACTTCCAAGTCTCACGGTAATTGACCTTTAATTAACATGAACACGTTTAGCTTACAAGCATACGAGGGTCTTTGGAACATTTACTAAATCAATTTAATATACACCATCACAATAAATATATATTTTTTGTCAGTTCTAAAAAACATTATGATATGAAGAAAATACATTTCAGAAGAACAGAATATGAGTTGGCCTACTGTCGGCCCATGTTATCTGGCTATGCTCCATGCCATAGGCTGTAGGCGTGTTCAATTAGCTGACAAGATTTTATAGTAAGAAAGATATCATTGAACTTAGCTGAATAAATATAAAGGATATTTTTCTCATTAAGGATCGATTGACTGTGCATATGAAGTGGCCATGTTGAGCATAAAAGAGATCATTTGAAACCGGTCCTACATGCTAGATTTAGATTTGAATGATACAAACTTTAGAATGTCTTACAAATCAAAAAATACAGTACCAGTCAAACTTTTGGACACACCTACTCATTCAAGGTTTGGGTTTTTCTTTATTTTTACTGTTTTCTACATTGTATAATATATAGTGAAGACATCAAAACTATGAAATAAAACATATGGAATCATGTAGTAACCAAAAAAGTGTTAAGCAAAAAATATTTAGTTTCTTCAAAGTAGCCACCCTTTGCCTTGATGACAGCTTTGGACACTTGGCATTGTCACTCTGAAATAGGAAAGGGCCTTCCCCAAACTGTTGCCACAAAGTTGGAAGCACAGAAGCATTAATATTTCCCTTCACTGGAACTATAGGACCTAGCCTGAAACACGAAAAACAGCCCCAGACCATTATTCCTCATCCACCAAACTTTACAGTTGGCACTATGCATTCAGGCAGGTAGTACAGTGCCTTGCGGAAGTATTCGGCCCCTTTGAACTTTGCGACCTTTTGCCACATTTCAGGCTTCAAACATAAAGATATAAAACTGTATTTTTTTGTGAAGAATCAACAACAAGTGGGACACAATCATGAAGTGGAACGACATTTATTGGATATTTCAAACTTTTTTAACAAATCAAAAACTGAAAAATTGGGCGTGCAAAATGATTCAGCCCCTTTACTTTCAGTGCAGCAAGCCAAATACAGGACCATTCTGGAAGAAAACCTGATGGAGTCTGCAAAAGACCTGAGACTGGGACGGAGATTTGTCTTCCAACAAGACAATGATCCAAAACATAAAGCAAAATCTACAATGGAATGGTTCAAAAATAAACATATCCAGGTGTTAGAATGGCCAAGTCAAAGTCCAGACCTGAATCCAATCGAGAATCTGTGGAAAGAACTGAAAACTGCTGTTCACAAATGCTCTCCATCCAACCTCACTGAGCTCGAGCTGTTTTGCAAGGAGGAATGGGAAAAACTGTCAGTCTCTCGATGTGCAAAACTGATAGAGACATACCCCAAGCGACTTACAGCTGTATTCGCAGCAAAAGGTGGCGCTACAAAGTATTAACTTAAGGGGGCTGAATAATTTTGCACGCCCAATTTTTCAGTTTTTGATTTGTTAAAAATGTTTGAAATATCCAATAAATGTCGTTCCACTTCATGATTGTGTCCCACTTGTTGTTGATTCTTCACAAAAAAATACAGTTTTCTATCTTTATGTTTGAAGCCTGAAATGTGGCAAAAGGTCGCAAAGTTCAAGGGGCCCGAATACTTTCGCAAGGCACTGTATTTTCCTGGCATCCGCCAAACCCAGATTCATCCGTTGGACTGCCAGATGGTGAAGTGTGATTAATCACTCCAGAGAACGTATTTCCACTGCTCTGTAGTCCAATGGTGGCGAGCTTTACACCACTCGAGCTGACTCTTGGTATTGAGAATGGTGATCTTAGGCTTGTGTGTGGCTGCTTGGCCATGGAAACCCATTTCATGAAGCTCCCAACGAACAGTTCTTATGCTGAGGTTGCTGCCAGAGGCAGTTTGGAACTCGGTAGTGAGTGTTGCAACCGAGGACAGACAATTTTTACACACTATGCGCTTTCGCACTTGGCAGTCTTGTGTGGACTACCACTTCGCGGCTCAGCTGTTATTGCTCCTAGACATTTCCAATTCACAATAGCATCACTTACAATTGACTGGGACAGCTCTAGCAGGGCAGAAATCTGACAAACTGACTTGTTGGAAAGGTGGCACTCTTTGACCATGCCATGTTAAAAGTCACTGAGCTCATCAGTAAGGCCATTCTACTGCCAATGTTTATCTATGAAGATTGCATGGCTGTGTGCTTGATTTTATACACCTGTCAGCAACCGGTGAGGCTGAAATAGCCGAATCCATTAATTTGAAGGGGTGTCCACATCAACCACTGTTTGAGGAACATGCACTCACTGGTGATATTCCACCAAAACTCTGTATGCAATGGCTTCTCCAACCTTGTTCCTGCAGCTAAGTGCTTATTTCGGGAAACCAAGTGAAATCTGTTCGAACATCGATAGTAACATATTTGTTGACAGCCCGTCTGCACGCTCGAGAAAGGAATAATGGAGAGGGAAGAAATCGAAACGCATGCTGGTGAGATATTCTGTATAGCTGTGTCACCCAATTCATTTTGAAAATATAAAAATGCCCTATTACTAGGCTATTCAAAATACAAATTCACTCATTGTAGGCTAACTAAGCCGCACTGCACAGTCAATGAACCAACAGCATCGCTTAGAGCTATACGTTCACTCTCAGACTCATGGATAAACATTTTGGAGTGTAGCATGCGTAAGGTAACCAGTCCATCCAGTATGCATAATAATACAGTCCAAGCCAATTACTAGAATTGTTTAATTTTGGAGTATAGGCTAGACCAATTATGTACCAAAGACATCTTAAATCGGTTTTATGTTTTTCTGCTATGCGTAATATGCGGTATGCTATGTATTGTGTAATGACACATTCATAATTTTTATGAAGGTTTTTATTTGGGGGGGGGGGGGGGGGGGGCTTGCATATGCATAAAATCTTGTATGGGTGTTTTGAATTAATCATCACCTTAGATAGCGCTGTCCATTTCGTTGTGTTAGGCTTTGAAACACAACAACCATGTTTTACACGGTTTCAACCTGCTGTTTCTTTCTTGAAATTGATCATCGCAGTGAGGTGAGTTTTAAAAGTGCTATTGGCCTTCTGTTTTGCTGATATGTGTTTGATGTGATTTTCAATTGCGTTTTGCATTGATGTCAGAGTGGTTAGAGGGACAATAGAGCCCTGAGTACCCAGTTATTTGGAGCTGAGGCATGTCCAAAGTGCATAAAAAGAGATTACCGTGACTCACATGGAATTTTACTGCGGTTATGACTCATGACTGCTGGTGTCGTAATATGGTCACCGCAAAAGCCCTACCACCAACTGACCAACTAGCATCCACTCAGCTGCGTTCACTGGAAACAAGAGGCAGCATCTGCCATCTACAAATTATCCCATAATGGCATTGTGAAAGACACCAGACTGATGGCACAATTAGCTGGGATGTTTCATCTGGGCTTTAACTCTGTTAGTGAGAGATGAGAGGATGGATGTATTACTGGCTCAGTCTGTCTGTCTCGGCATCATCCCCAGCCAACCCCTCACCCCCACTCCACTCTGATTGTTCACTACACCGGCTCACTATACTGGCAGATGAGGATGAGGTAACAGGTACGATTTCACGCCATGTAGAGCCCGGCGGGCAGGGTGCTGCTGCATCACAGTGAGAGGGACCTGGGCTAACTGTAGTCTGTCTGCCAGGGAGCGAGTGGTGGTGGTTAGGAGAGGAGAGTGGCTCTTTGACTCTGGATGTAGTCGGTGACTGGACGTCACTGGCTCGAGAAGTAAGTGGATCTGACAGGTGCTTAGTCCTGGGTGCACGGGGGTCCTTTATTACCCCCACCACGGACTCACAGAGAAAATCTCTCCCCTTCTCCTCTGTGGGAAAGGAAAATGACAGAAGCTGTTGTAGAGTTGAGCTTTACCACAAAAAAATAAATCCAGTCCGAACCTTACACTAAAGTCATACAGGTACGCATCTGTAGTACAGTACGGTTTTGACTACAATGAGATTTGTACTGTGGTCTGGTGGGATTTTTTAGCTGATGCCAACCATTTCCCTAATTGGAACTGTTTCCTTTTTGGGTCAGCAGGACCCACTCCAGAGGTCATGACTCCAAATACTTTAGTTTCAATAATACATCTCACTATACCTCCCAAGCAATGTTCCCTCAATTTTGGGGGGGAACTGAGCAAATTGTAGGTCCCGTGAGCGGAAACTTGAATGTTGTTTACAGTGAACACTGAGGCTGTACCCTTACAGTTTTAGACAGTAGCCAATAGGCTATTGTGGCAATTTGAGCATAATGTAGACCTACCAACAAAACCACTGGAGCAAATCCCATAACATGTTCACATGGAAATAGCTTTTGATTTCTATGATATATCCTACAGTAGCCTATATGTTAAATGCAGGCCTACATTGCATGAGACTTTTTTTTACATTATGAAGAGCTTGATATTAATTATGTTGTACTTGGTCTGTAACACCATGGGCCAGATACATTGCATTGTATTGTATGATTGTTATTAAATGTATTTATTTAACTAGGCAAGTCGGTTAAGAACAAATTCTTATTTACAATGACGGCCTACCAAAAGGCCTCCCGCGGCGCCTGGGATAAAATTACATAAAAAATACAATATGAATATAGGACAAAACACACATCACAACAATAGAGACACAACACTACATAGAGACCTAAAACAACAACATAAGGCAGCAACACAGCATGGTAGCAACACAGCATGACAACAACATGGTAGCAACACAAAAACATGGCACAAACATTATTGGGCAACAACATTAAGTCAACAGCACATAGGTCAAGAAGGTAGAGACAACAATACATCACACAAAGCAGCCACAACTGTCAGTAAGAGTGTCCATGATTGAGTATTTGAATTAAGAGATTGAGATAAAACTGTCCAGTTTGAGTGTTTGTTGCAGCTCATTCCAGTCGCTAGCTGCAGCAAACTGAAAAGAGGAGCGACCCAGGGATGTGTGTGCTTTGGGGACCTTTAACAGAATGTGACTGGCAGAATGGGTGTTGTATGTGGAGGATGAGGGCTGCAGTAGATATCTCAGATAGGGGGGAGTGAGGCCTAAGAGGGTTTTATAAATAAGCATCAACCAGTGGGTTGTGAAGGGTTTACAGAGATGACCAGTTTACAGAAGAGTATAGAGTGCAGTGATGTGTCCTATAAGGAGCATTGGTGGCTAATCTGATAGCCGAATGGTAAAGAACATCTAGCCACTCGAGAGCACCCTTACCTGCCGAGCTATAAATTACGCCTCCATAATCTAGCATGGGTAGGATCGTCATCTGAATCAGGTTTAGTTTGGCAGCTGGGGTGAAAGAGGAGCGATTATGATAGAGGAAACCAAGTCTTCATTTACCTTTAGACTGTATCTTTGATATGTGCTGAGAGAAGGACAGTGCACCGTCTAGCCATACTCCCAAGTACTTGTATGTGGTGACTACCTCAAGCTCTAAACCCTCAAGAGGTATTAATCACACCTGTGGGAAGAGGGGCATTCTTCTTACCAAACCATATGACCTTTGTTTTGCAGGTGTTCAGAACAAGATTAAGGGTAGAAAAAGTTTGTTGGACACTAAGAAATCTTTGTTGTAGAGTATTTAACACAAAATATAAGACTGTATCATCTGCATATAAATGGATGAGAGAGCTTCCTACTGCCTGAGCTATGTTGTTGATGTAAATTGAGAAGAGCGTGGGGCCTAGGATTGAGCCTCGGGGTACTCTCTTGGTGACAGGCAGTGGCTGAGACAGCAGATTTTCTTACTTTATACACTGCACTCTTTGAGAGAGGTAGTTAGCAAACCAGGCCAAAGACCCCCTCAGAGACACCATTACTCTTTAGCCGGCCCACAAGAATGGAATGGTCTGCCATATCAAAAGCTTTGACCAGGCCAATAAAAATTATGCAAGAAACCACTTTACAAAATAAAATGTATTATTACCATACAGAGAATTAGACAATGTAGGCTACCCCACTGCCTATTGGCTTATTTACATATTCAAGCCTGTCTCAAAATACAACACTGCCTCTTTAATTAAGACGAAAGCTTTTTACTGGACTGGTTTTTCAAAAACAGCTTGAAATGTGGCCTACATGTTTTGTGCTCTTGTAGGAAGCAGTAACTCCCCATTGCTGACCTATACTTATCTATAGTTGGGATAATAACTCGCTAACTAGCAAAGAATATCAACAAACGTGCACACGCACGGCTCTGCTCTGCTCTCTGATCTGAACAGATCTGAAAAGCGCATTCACTCGCAGGTGATTGAAAGACCGCTCATCGGCTAGCTACACCCGCCAATGGAATTGTACTCTGTTGTGCTCTGGGTCTACCTACAACAAAACCACAGACTCAATATTGCAAAGTTAGATTTGTTTTGGTTTGTTGCATTGGAAATGTTGCATCTCTTGCATCGCTGCGCAGCATGACATTTCTTCTGAGTGGCAGTCCTGGAGGAGGTGCGTGCGCAGTTTAGAGGGAACATTGCTCCCAATTCTTCTGGGGTTAGTCTGACCAGCTGTTAGATTCGGCCAACCCGTGGAGGCTGAACGGTTCATAATAATGGCCAGGACTAGGCAAATGGAATGGCACCAAACACTTGGAAACCATGTGTTTGATGTATTTGGTACCATTCCACTGATTCTTCTCCAGCTATTACCACGAGCTTGTTCTCCCCAATTAAGGTGCCACCAACCTCATGGGCTACCAAGGATACGGTATATAGCACACTCACATTCTCAGTCAGTCTACTGGATTCTCTCTCATAGTTATCCAAAAGCTCCAATTTATTTTCTCATCTCCAGAAGGCCAGAGTAACCTCTGAGGAAAGAAGAAGAAGAAGCAGCAGCATTGACATTTCTCTGTTTTGCACCTTTGTCAGAGGTGTGATGTTGGTGAGAGGAGGTGAAGCTGGGAGTTGTGATTATTTTGTGTTCTCACAATCAGAAGGTGATAATTATGTACAAGATAAAATTGACATTTTGAACACCCTCCAGGGCAGGTAGTTAAAGTGTCCTTGAAATCACACACATGCGCACAGACGCGCACAAAGTCCACTTTGAAAATATACATTATTTATTGTGTAAAAGTCTCTTCTAGAGTTGGCATTGGCAGGTGTCTAAATCCTTATACCGTTGCAGTTACAGCATGATTGTGGAGGACTCTTCTCTTCCTAATGCAGGCTGTGTTGTTGATGGAGCATAGAGGGGTCAATCATGGGTCAGGTTTAGTCCATATGGTGAAGGCTCCAGGAAATTCCATGTCAAGCTTATTATGCATCTCAGAGCTCTGTCAGTGTTGTGTTTAGAACAGAGAGAACCTTTTGGTAGGGATGAGAAAGACCTAGTTAAAAGCCATCATTAACAACCATCTGTATCAAGTATGGTCTTTTTATTATTTATTTATTGTTATTTAACTTGGCAAGTCCGTTAAGAACAAATTATTTTTTACAATGACGGCCTACACCAGCCAAACCCGGACGATGCTGAGCCAATTGTGCGCCACCCTATGGGACTCCCAATCACGGCCGGTTGTGATACAGCCTGGATTCAAACCAGGGTGTCTGTAGTGACGCTTCTAGCACTGAGATGCATTGCCTTAGACCGCTGTGCCACTCGGGAGTCCCCTTATAAACATGATTTTTTACAACCTTGTCAGCACTCTTCAAACTTGTGACCATCTGAATCTATTTTCAGAAATAGGTTGAGGTTGGTCTACCCCTGATCTTTGAATCAGTTTTCATGCAGACTAAAATGTAGGTGATTGAGTAGGGGTCAATGTCTCCAAAATGTCCAAGGTTGTCATGGTATCCATACTACTCTTACAAAGTCGTCCCTCGGGCTTTCTCTCTAACCTCTGCCTCCTTTACCATTGTCCTCTCCCTTTCCTTCCCTAGCTGATGCTTCTGCCACTAATAACCCTGACCACAATGGTTATCTTGCTAGGAAGCGTTTTACCTTGCAGGGCCTCTCCAACAGAAGGTCTCTTCCCTCAGGTAAAGAAGCCATGACATCTCCACTGACCACCACCACCACCACTCCATCCTAACTCTTGACTTTGGCTTCATCCCCTCTTTGAAGAGGTCCCACTCATTGTATTGTGAAGAACTTCACCTGCTCTCATTCATTCTCATTGTTGGTCATCTCATCCCTAGCCTGCTACTCTGTGTGTCATTGTGCTGCTAATACATACAGGCACTTTTGCTCAGAGCAGAGAACTATTGTACTCCCCTCCATATTTATTTTGAACAGTGAAGCAAAAACTTTTAATTTGTCTCCAGCATTTTGGATTCGAGATCAAATGTTTTATACGAGGCGACCGTACAGAATGTCACGTTTTATTTTAGGGTATTTTCATACATATCTGTTTTACTGTTTAGAAATTAAAGCACTTTATGTATCTAGTCCCACCACTTGTAGGTGTTAAAAGTATTTGGACACATTCACCTATAGTGTATTAAAATAGTACAAAGTTTAGTATTTGGTCCCATATTCACAGCACGCAATGACTACATCAAGCTTGTGACTTTACAAACTTGTTGGAGGCATATGCAGTTTGTTTTGGTTGTGTTTTGGATGATGTTGTACCCGATAGAAATTAATGGTAAATAATGTATTGTATGTGTAAATAATGTATTGTGTCATTTTGGAGTCACTTTTATTGTAAATAAGAATATGTCTCTGAACACTTTAACATTAATGTGGATGCTACCGTGATTACGGACAATCATTCATTAATCATAACTAATGATGAGTGAGAAAGTTAGAGGCACAAACAGGGCCTCTTCCAGGCATAAGCGACATAAGCGGTCGCTTTGTGCCCCCGGCTGCTAGGGATGTCAGCAAGAAATGTGTAGATTGGTAGTTAGTCTAGCCAGCTATTTAAACTTGTAGTATTCATAGCCAAATACCGACTAGGCACGAGGGGACCTGTCCTGGAGCCCTGACCTCCATGGGGCTCCCATTGATTTTGTTAGTCATTCTCACTCAGATATCATATTAACATGGCACACATAAGTCATTACAACATGTGTAGAATTGCAGGAAATCATCTTTAAAAATGCAAAAATATCTCACCACCCCATGGCGAAATGGGTACAATTGAAAGAAACTGGCTGTAAAACTACAAAAATATATATATCTTTGCCCCATAGCAAAATTAGTATGGAATTGCATGACATTGTTATAAAATTGCAACATTTTCTCTCATCCGTTTTCTCTTTAGCTTCACTGTCCAAATAATTATGGCGGGGAGTATATGTCACAAGTTGCCAAATACTTGTATGTCTAGGACAAAGGGATTTTACATTTTCAGGAGTTGCGTTACTAAATGAGAAGGTGAGTCTGCAACGAGCAACCGACAGATAGGCTGTTATTTAATCGAATGGAACTGTTGTTGACAAGGACAGGGAGCACAGCAAAATAGCCTCAATTAGTGTAGCTGGCTAGCTATCTTATCTAGATTATTTACATCGATTTGATGCAGTAAAGACAGGCACTGCCAGATGGGATGATGGATAACCTATGGGCATTAACAAGTTTGTCTGCCTAGCGCAAGTCAGTCTACTTTTTCGCTCTATCCCTCCCTGGGGCACCATCTCTCCCGAGTCGCGCAGTCTGCGCATCAAACAAGTGTCCAAGTTTAAACAAAGTTACAAAAAAATGTAATGAAATCATTTCAAATGCCCATTACTAGTATAAAACAACCTTGACGTATAGGCAATGAAAACACATGAAGGCTACATTCTCAGCCGTAGTAAATGTCAGCCTGTAATGTGCTATGCTCTTGACATTTAAACGCGCATTAAAATGTTTTTTTTTAAGAGGATGGTTTGATTCAATGTTTTTCTCTTGTTTTAGTGGTTAAGGTTCACTTCAAGGCACACAAAAGCATAATGAACGATGGCAGAATCTCCACAGAATACATCCTTAATCACAATACTGATAGCTTGGCGCTACATCAGATGTTGACATTATGCAAACATTATACTGCTTTCAGTTAAACAAACAAATTGAACAGGGAGATTGGTTTATTTAATTATTGTTTTATTACCACGTTAGCGCTATTACAGGGGTAATAAGTGGTTTGTAAGTGGGCAATAACATTACCGTGTATACTATGTCATCATTTGTATGGTGATAATCTAATAATGTATAGTTGGCGCCATTCTTGATGGAGAGCAGAGCAGGCTAGCTAAAGCTGAAGAGAAATAGACACTGGGGGGGTGATGTTTTTGCACTTTTTGGTTTGCCGAGGTAATGCCTCGCTGTGAACTTGTTGTTGATAGATTTCATCTTGTTAGCATATCCCACCCATGGATTTCTCATCTGCGCCTGTGAGAATGCCGCCACCCGCTAGCAATGCAATGCCCTGCACTTCCTCGTGTCTCCTCCACTCATTGCACGGTCTCAGTCCCACAGACCATGGTTTCCCAAACGCGGTCCTGCCACCGCTTCTCTACTTCCTTTCCTTACCCATAGTAAGATGAACTAATAGATACCATGTTGATGTCTCTGCATGCAGTTTGAAGGAAGTTAGATGGAGTTTGTGGAGTCATTGCTAACTATCGTTAGCACAATGTCTGGAAGTCTACAGGAACATAACGTTAGCATGCTTAAACGGCCTTCAAACTGCACGCATAGACATAAAAATGGTATCCATGAGTTTATCTGACTGGGTAATTGGAAAAAAGTGTGCCATTTTGGCAATTAAGCGAATCTCCATAAACTGGACTGTGTGTAGTGAGGAATCAACAGTGACAGTTATCACCAAGTATTGTATAAGATCAGGAATCAATCCAGAGGAAAGAGGAATCCTCAATGCAATATGCTCCTTTAGCCTTGCCATTGCTTTGCCCTCTCTCCCTCCCTCCTCTTCTTCTGTGCTCAGCTAATTGCTAACCCTTGCCTTTCACAGCCGAGGCTCCATCTAAGGAGACAGATGTCACACGCCGCTTCTCTGTAGCCTCCTCTATCAGTGTCTCTGCCACCAGCCGCACAAAAGGTACCTGATTGCCTGCGGTCTCTCTCTTTCTTTTTCTCTCTCCACCCGTCACCATCAAACTTTTTAAAGTGTCTGAGAGCAGGCACCGACAGGTTAGTGAGGGAGCTCTTTGAGAGAGAGAAGGAAGGGAGAGGAAAAAAAGTCATTTTCTCAACAAATTCTTCCCATTTATGACTCATGAAATGTATGAGATGCATGAATAAAATCAGTCTCAGAAATGAAACAAAATGGAAAAGCGAAAACACTGAATAGTCTTTTTTTTGGAGAAACCATAGTAATAAAATGTACATTTTGAAAAGCTGACATTTGGAATGTGGGGTGACATTCAGAGCTGCAAAGCAAGTGCAATTGTTGTTGGAATTTAGATAGGAACTTAATTTCCCCATGAAAAAGATACTTATGAAGTTCTCCTTTAACTATATTCCCTCCTAACAATCAAGCATTTCAATAACTTGTAATCATAATTTATTCTGCTTTTTATAGTGCTATTCATTACATAATGAAATCTCAAAGCGCTGTAAAATCTAGAAACATCATTAACAAGTAGATAGACTTATGATCAATGAAAACTGAGGATGTACAATAACATCGATTTGGGTTCACTGTCTCAATAGATCTAATTTTCTACTAATTCTTCGACCCTGACAGGTCCTCCTTCAACTAATGTTAGAAAGACCAAAAGACATGAGATAAAAAGTGATCCAACACCATTCGGTTATGAAGGTAGCTATAGCGTCACAGTATGCACTGGGTGGGTCTGTGCATGTACAGCCTTTGTTAATGTGGACTTTTTAGCATTTTGGTTGTGTGTGTGTACTCAAGTGTTTGTGACTTTGTACGTGTCTGTGTACATGATTGTGTATTGCCTGCTCCGTTGTGATGCATGGTATGTATTAGTTATTAGTGTGGCACAACAAGTGCTGAACAAGAATACTTCATATTAACAGGCCTCTGCTTGCCTTGTTGCCGGTAATGAGTCAGTGTGGCTGTGGAGCGATGATGACTCCTTTATTGATTTCTGCATGCGTATATCAATTCCCTGAATGGCATCCCAGTGGTCTGTAAAGAGCTCATTTCCTCACAGATACATTACGCGGTGCTATCCCTGCTGCGAGCAGACACAAAGGCACCACAGGCACAGATTCAGCCGTGCCTAGATCCACTTCTCAACCAGGTAATGGAAAAGTCACACTGATGGTCTGTATTCTTCTTTTCCCATTTTGCCGGTTTTGGTTTCAAGTTTGTGTGAGTCTTTGTTGGCATTGAATGTCTTGTGGTACATTTTTCAGGTGGGTTTGTTGCGTTGTGTGTATCCTTTATATATTTCCAACTTCTTCACACCTCCTTTGACTGTCAGTATCAATGTTTCAGAATGTTCAATGCGTATGTGTAAAGGGTGGATTTCCATAGCAGTGGATGTGTAATGCCATGTCTTAAGACGAACATGTTCACTTCTTCTCGTCAACTGAAGGGTTAACAAGACCTTGTCTTCTTTCTGTGTGCTCTATTTCTCCAGGCTGGACCCAACGGTGTTTGCCTTCAATGGACACAGAGGACTTTGAAACCATCCATTCAAGTGCAGAGGAGCTCTCCAACTCTTCAGATGGCGAGGATGAGTCCAGTAATAAAAATGTAAGTTGGGTTAAAAAAAAATCCTGAAAGGTAACTTCATCCCCCTACATCATGTTGCTCTTCTTAAATCCTTCCAATCCCCGGGAAAGAAATCCTCTCCGCTTAATTATTTCCCACCATCACATCTCGTTAACACGGGCTGACGACTTGACATTTAAAAGACCAAAAGGACTGGGGATTAGCCTAGTGCGGTTCTCCCCAGCGTCTCCGGATTTTCTCTTTCCATTACAATCTGTCTGATGTATAAGATATGGAGGGCCTCATCACAACTCCACCACACTGTGACTGATGCTTACATCTCCACCACACTGTGACTGATGCTCACAACTCCGCCAGCCTGAGACTGATGCTCACAACTCCGCCAGCCTGTGACTGATGCTCACAACTCCGCCACCCTGAGACTGATGCTCACAACTCCGCCACCCTGAGACTGATGCTCACAACTCCGCCACCCTGAGACTGATGCTCACAACTCCGCCAGCCTGAGACTGAAGCTCACAACTCTGCCACCCTGAGACTGATGCTCCCTGAGTCCAACATGAGACTGATGGATGGACCTGCTGTGCACACACACACACACTCTAAAGTAACACACTGTCACATACAAAGACAAACTACAACTACAAGGATAGGGTATCTCCTCTAAATCACTTCTCCTTCTCCGTTCTCTCCCCACTCTCTGCTCAAAGGACCATGATCGCTTCCGTGTCCAATTGACATACGAGTCGAGGACGGCACAGGACCTGTCTCTGGAGTCAGGAGATTTAGTACAGTTCCTGGAGGAGGCAGAGGATGGCCACTGGTGAGTGATGGTAGCACCCACTCTCTCTATCCTTTGTACACTCCATGAGAGTCCCAGAGAGAAACCATTTCTCCTGCCGTAGTGAGAGGGACCCAAGTCAACGGTATAAAACAGCCATATTCATCCTTGTCCCTGCACTGTTTTTACACACACACACTGCCCATCCACATCTCTTCACTGATTGAAACCCTGTGGAAAAAATGTATAACTAATAATAACAATGTTGTTCAGAGTTCCCTTAGGACTAAAAGTAGGTGCTATGTAGTTTTAGATTAAAAGTTAAGTTTATGATTAGTTATTTCGATGGGGCATTCAGGATATTAAAGCATACAAGTTGAGTAGATCTGCACATCCCAGTGGCAATGAAAACACAATGCCTAAATGAATAATATATATGTCTTCTCACAGAAATAGCCTGCAGAATCCATTGCAGAATCCATGAGAGAGAGCGATTTGTGGTTTCACACGAGCTTTCGCAGTGCATTTTGGGGTGACTATACTCCATTAGATTAAAGCTGCACTTAAAAATTATTTGAATATGCTTATATTTCATCAGCTCATACATATTTCATATTTTCTTCAATCTCATCTTTTCTTTAAAACCGTCTTCAATCATTTGCATCTTTGGTCTCACACAACCCTCTCCTCTTCAGCAGTCAGTGATATGAATAATTGTATATGTTTTTCATGGAAGGGAGTCAACATGTATTGCACAGAAGTTTCCACAACTGAAAAATCTGTCTGTGTCCTTGACCAAGGCACTAAACCCTCATTCGCTATCTGGATAAGAGCGTCTGCTAAATGACTAAAATGTAATGTAAATAGAAGCTCAGGTTGACTTTCCCACGTAATTGTCCATTGGCATGTGAATGGTTCGCAGCAGGCCAAGGCCAGAGTGGTTGTTTCAAGTTGTATTAGTTGTAGGTACGGGATGCACATGGTATACACCGTCCAATGAAATGCTTACTTTCTGCTAGGCAGAGCTCCAGCTGCAGAGCCTGTAGAGTATACAGACAGAACACTGGGAATATGAAATACCTATATGAAGCAGTACAGAGGCTTTGGACACAATCAACTGTCGCAAGCAGCATCACAAGCAATGAATACACAAGCTTTCCGTCACACGAAGCAGGGTGTAAAAAACAACAACTTTGGACTTGACAGTTCATAGACAAGATCACAGAGAGAACACCTGATCAAATACTTTGTAAATATGTTAGATTTTACACTGCCAGGGCCCCTCTAGCTCTCCCTAGTGACAGTAATCTAACTCCCAGTCCTTCTCTGATCATTTCGATTGCAGTGTGAGGCCCTGCACCAGCCATTCCATTAAAGCCTACATTCTCTTTCATGTTTTAGGCTAGTCAAGAATCTTATTCCTCAGAAGACAGGTCTGGTACCGCCCAGTGTACTTCAGACAGCAGCAGGAGGTGGTCACTCATACAGTAACACTACTGGTATTTCTGACTAACCAACATCCACCGTAAAATGATGAGGCATTCATGGCATTGCAAAAAGACACTCACGCTATAGCTCAAAGTGATAGTTTGATTCGGTGCTTAGGGATTTGGCAGTGTGCATGCTTGGGAGGAGGGTAATGGTAAACTAAGCTTTTGGCTGTGAGGTGAACAAGCAGAGCATGATGTCATCCATTTCAGCATGCTCTCTCTCCTTCCTCCCTCCATCCCTCACTTCAGCCACCCCTTGAAGTGTTCAGTTCACGGCCTTGCTTTTCTTGGAGCTCTTTCCTCTTAAAACAAGGGCTCTCTCAGGCTATTGTCTGCACTGAGTGGAATGCCATCTTAAGTTCTTCGAGAACAGAGTTCCATGCTTGGGCAGTTGACATTTTTGCGCAGAGCTTTCTCACTCGAAACCACTTATAAACACCATTCCAGCAGAATACTGGTTACTACTATAAAGTTTAATAGAAGCACTTTTCACTGATCTTGATCTTAATCGATATTGTGTGTTTCACCATAATGTCCTTCTTTACACGGCTATTAAAACTGCATTGTTTGGTCAGTCATTGTAGCCAGGCTATGCAACCCCTCGCTAAAAAGACTGATGGTGTTTAAATCCCAGAAATCACCATTCCCTTCACACCTGTTGCTTGGCCTCCATAAGGTTAGATTCTAACCTCCATCTATGTGACTTTACGTCTTTAACTCTGATTTTCCTTACATTGCAGATATCTTCAGTGACATGTGCACAGCAGCTCTGTCTGACTCTGAGGAAAATGAAAACCCTACGTGGGGAGATGTATCTCAGGACAGCAGATAGGCACGATGGACCATTTGGCCATGAACTTCATGCTGGTAGCCCAACTTGGTAAATCTTCATAGTGGGGCATCGATTTCAGCTGCTGTGCTCAGACAGAAAACTACAAGTCTGAAGTTAAGTCAATAGTGAAAATTAGAATAAATGCCAAACTGTTTTGCCCTGCTTCAGCTGCTAAGGTTAAAGAAAGTTACTTTTACCACCATTTTGTCATGTCTCAAAACCTGAACATGATCTGCTAGTCAGTGCTGTCAAAGAAACTCTGCTGTGGCTTTGCTGCACACCATACTCCCTCCTGTGGCTTAATCATGTAACCGTTGTGAGGAGGGTCATCCTGGACACATAGTGGACAAAGAAGTGCTACCATGGAAACTGGATCTCTCCATCAAGGGGGAAAATGCTTCACCGATAGACTCAATTGGAGACGGGCTTGATTGTAATTCTTGCGTTAAGACCTTAACATTTAAACTTCCTGAAACGTTGATGTTTTGTCCTGCTGAATTGTCTGCCAGTTCAGTTGTTTTATAAATAACTGAGGGAATTCTCATTTTGCATGAGATATACTTTTCCCTGAACAACAACATAGATATTGTACATAGATATTTACTTCATCTTATGTACATACATAATATATATATTGTTTTCCACTATTGTAAAATATGTGTATAACTATTCTATAAATTCTCATCTGGTCATTGTAAAAGTATTCATGCCAACGTCTTTCAAATTTTGGCTTGTGCCTCTAGTGGATTAATCTCAAATGTATGTCCTGGTTAAATGTTAGTGAATTCACTCATGAAATACCATCTTATGGTCGATTGTGATTACAAGCACCGCACATAGCCCTGAACATATTTTATTAATCTACTAAAAATGTGGTATCATTGTACAGAAAATATTCCAGTAGTACTGTACAGCTTATTTGGAAGTTGTATTGCTATACACTACAGCCCCAATATAGAATGTTTTAATATTATGTATATTTAAGAACATAGCTTTGACCATCAGTGATATGAGTCATATGATCATTGAACTGTTCATCTGACTTTTGTTTAAATATCATTGTTTCTAAGCCATATAATGGCATTAAATGCCCCAGATATGGTATAACAGCATACATGAGATTGCTATACTGTGGCCCGATACAATCTTGTAATATAAAGCGCTTCAAAAGGCTGTATTGCTACTGGCAACATTTTTTGTATGTATTTATTTGACCATTATATCCGGGTAAGTCATTGAGAACAAATCATTATTCACAATAGCATATTCAATTAACTTGTCGCATTACCTCAATGTAATTAAATCTCTTCTGAATGCCCATCAAGGAGTTCTAACAATTTGGAGTGTTTAAGAATAGTAAGACATTGAAAGGCATAAGCACATGCACAAAGGGATTGAAGACAGAGGAAACTCTAGATGGAATGTAAAAGAAGAGGTCTGGATTTGTTTTTCATAACCAAAAATGTTGTGTTCCTAATCTCTGAGACCAGACCTCTGCAAAAAATATCACTAAGACGTTATGAAATTCAGCCAAAAGGCAATGAATTCTCACGAAGCACAAAGCGGCTGCCTTTTTAGACAGAGGTGCTGGACTCATTTCAGATGAGTTACAATGAAATGTCATTCAATCTGAGTGAATTCAGAATGCATCTGTGACTGTTTTCTATGGATAAGTGTACATTACTTTTCTGTAATTTTAAGTATATAATGAAATGCATGCATCTTGAAAGCCAATGTTAATTTCTGTTCTTTTGTCAGTGATCAATGCTGTTTCAGGTATAGCAGAACACAACCAGCCCACTATATCATTATAATTCCTGCCTACCCATTGCTACTCCCTCAAGGGAAAGAAGAAAGCCATTAATGTTAGACTTAAAGCATAATGTATTCCCTCAGTTGGTGACTGGTACTAACTTTTTATCTGCTTTCTCCTACTGATATTAAATCATATTTTAAAGAATCACATTATAACATTTGAAATGCTTAAGAGATCTAGTCTCTGGCACCAATAGCCTTATTCATAGCATATGAAAAGGATGACAAATTCCTTCTATTCCCTCATCCAAAACATGAACCTGCCATTTAAGTGCACCAAAAGACATCTTTACATAACTGTAAACACAATTTTAGATGCAAAGTTTGAAAGATATGAACTTCTCATTTGGACCAAATTTCCTTGCTGGTGAGTATCATCCAGATGTTTATTTAACTAGGCAAGTCAGTTAAGAACAAATTCTTATTACCAATAACAGCCTAGGAACAGCAGGTTAACTGCCTTGTTCAGGGACGGAACAACATATTTTTACCTTGTCAGCTCAGGGATTTGACCTTTCGGTTACTGGCCACTAGGCTACCTGCCACCCCAGATTTAAAGGCAATAAACGTTTAACATTTGATAATTTACACTATCTTTATAGTTTCCATTGGCATGCAATACATTCCTGAGCTTCACTTCAATAAAGTCTTCCAAAACATCTGAATTGTGCAGTGACAAGAAAAGGTGCTCATAACTGAAATGTAAACATTTTGTCCATCACTGTGGTAGAAATATGATTTGGTTTGAAATTGAAAGTGCGGTGCAGGGAGGGGATGGCAGGGAGGTGGAGGGCACGGCTTCATTGAGCTTTGTTCTATGGTGTGTCTTTCAAGCTCCAGGGGGGAATACAGAAGTAGAAAAGAGCTGGCACAAAGAGCTGAAGATGTAACAGGCATACAGAAGCTGGGACTCGAGTAAAAAATGAAAGGGACTTGCTTGAGCTCATCACTTTGTCCTTCAAGCTTGGTGCAGGTTTGCAGAGGTTCTGTGAAGACAAACTGCACCACAGCCAGAAGGAATCCATCATGAGCATCTACCCCTAGAACAAAACAAAGACAGTACAGTATGAAGATAGGCTAAAACCACAGACAGAAAAGTTTATGAATATTTTAGCTAAAACTGCTTCTCGATCACACGTGTAGGCGATGTCATGGCAACGTTGTATAGCTCAAGCGTTAGAAACACGTCATCGGGTCTAACGGTCGTCTAAGCCGTTAAATCAGACACTCCTTCGATATAAAGTTGTTTTTGACGAAAATTAAACCGTGTCAGTTTGTCACTCATGAGGTTGGAGTAGAAACATGTTCAACTACTTAAGACATTGAGTCGAATCTAGGTTGTTTCTTTAGAGTTCGATAAAATTAACAACTAAGGAAGAATATTTAACTTCTCTCATTGACTTCCCAAACCACAGCTATAACAATGAGACAGATATTTCACCGGATGTATAAATGTGAAGCATCCACTTGGCGTTTCCACTCATATTTGGTAGTGAGAGGAAGCCCATTGGCCGGCAGTGGGAGAAGATGGATTTTGACTGACATTCTGCTACATTTATCATCGATTAAACATTTGATCTCAATACAGTTTTCTGTTTCCAAAACTAGAATATGTTATGAACAGAGTGGGCTAAGAAAACTTTACCCTTTGCCAAAGTTTAAAACATAGCGTTATTTACGAGTGCACTTCACAGAGGCATTTCCATAACGGAAATATGCAGATATATGCTATAACGGGCCAATGGGATCTCGCTAGCTTGTGCTTGGTCCTGCCCATATCCTTTCTAGTTCTGCCCACTATGACTCATTTGTACCCATTGGAAACTACATTGATTTAGTTATAACAAATCATCGGCCTGGTCTGTTTAGTCTCTTCGCAAGCATTCCCTGAAGACTCGCGATGTTGCAGCTCTGGATTTAGAAACTTTGTGAACAAACTGTGCACCCACATGGATTAACTCTTAAATTGGGTTAAATCAAGGTTTCCGTTGACGTGACGCCTATCCATAAGAAGTTTTAAATCAAGGTTTATCTATTAATCTTGTTGCACCAAATTTTTAAATCCTTCCTCTAATCTAAGTTTAGTTTTCACTTTAAACCTATATTAAATTAAACCATGTTGGCGCAACCCAACCTCAGTGATGACAACAGGGAAATGCAGATGTAGGCATGTCTGACAGGTAATCTGTCTTGAAGCCTTGCCTGTGTTTGAGAAAGTTGATTTCCCGGTAAACTTCGTAGAAAGTTGATTTACCTAAATTAACTTGCCCAGGTTTAATGACGTAGAAAGTTGATTTATTTAAATTAACTTGCCCATGTTTAATGATGACATTCTATAATAGAAGCGGACCATAAATTTGAAGAATATCTGGTAAAGTTGTGTATAACTTCGTAGCCAACCCTGTGGCCACGGAGCGCCTGTGCCCTGCACAGTGGGCATTGTAGTTTGAATCCACGAGCCAATCAGTAGCCGCGCAGTGCTTATTCAGCAGGCTTTCCCATTCTTGTCCAATGAGATTACAGACGCCTTGTTTGCCTTGCTTTTTGAATTCGGATTGAGGGAGTTGACAGATTTATCCACGCGCAAATATATATATTTACTTTTTAGAGACGGCAATAACCTACAGATAGTTAAGTGTCAATTTAGTTAGCCAGCCGCTAGCTAGCTAGCTGAACTGGTCGACTAGCCAGTTTACCACTCACCTGCGATTATTTGTTGTTAATTCCGAAGGTTTATGTAAGTCTTAACATTTGTTTATTTTCCAGCAACCATGTTTATTATGTACTGTAGTCAGTTAACTAACTAAATTCGTTAGTGTGCAAGCTAACGTTAGTTAGTGTTTTATTGAATTAGTTGACGTTAGTAACAACACGTCGTATAGGGTAATGTACAGTCGCTAACGTTTAGCCAGTCTGGTTCGGTTTTGATAGAACAACCAGTTAGCTAGTCTGACGAGGGTTTTCACTGTACGTTAGTGCAGTCATAAATACACTTGCATTTGTGTTGTTTTGCTAGTTAACGTTACATAGTTAATCAGATGTTGCTAACTGGGGTCTGTTACGTTAACGTTGTTACGTCATGTTTGTAAAATAGTTTTCTGGAAATGTTTCTTTTAAATGCAACATTGGTTTTCAATGGCATGACAATTTTGTCGTTAGAACTGAAATTCTATAAAGATGTGTGATATAACATATGGTGTAAGTTGTATATACACCTGAAATTAAGTCATTTTGACAGAAATAGCTATGTTTATCAACTTGACCAATCCATATTTTAGTATTTGGCTATCAAAAACATTTCTATGAATGGAGAACGTCCAACTTCCTTTTTAGTAATATATATGTTTTTTCTTTCTGGCTGAACTTGGAGAGAGAACTTATTTTACTTTACCATAAGATTAATGGCAGTATTCTGAGACCATAAGCCATTTTTTATTTTTGTATTCTTTTGATGTGTAGGGGGGGGTCATCATCAAAGTTATTCTTTGAAGTATTTGGTTGTCTGTATGTGCAGAATGTTACCTTTCCCAAATCCCTGACTTGTCTACCATGTCTCAGTTTGGCACCCCTTTAAGCCCAGTGTTTCCTTTTTTCAACACTCCCAAAACTACCTCAATACAAACATCAAAATGAAAATAGACAGTCTGGGAGAATTGAAAATTCCAAAAACAATGAATTTAGCAGTATTGATTTTGTAATTGCTACATTTAGCATAATAATTGTTCATGGCAAAATACACTGAATTGAAGAAAATTTGCTTTAAAATGGCAAAATTCTCACGGTTCCAAGGCAGAATATGTACTGTAGAATCACATCAAATTAGCTTTAAAACTGCAAAATTTTCTTTCAGCTCCACAGCAAAATGTGTAGAATTGCAGGAAATTAACTTTAAACTGCAAACATTCCTCCAAGCTCCATTGAGAAAATGTTGAATTGCATCTTTAAGCCAACTTCCTGCAACATTTTTCTTCGCCTCCAAGATGGGGGGCCTTGCCGACCATTCCCATCTTACCTAGAAAATCCCTGAATAAATCCTTGCCAACCAGTGTGGTCTCAGACGAGTTTGTAACATTTCAGAGGCTACTAGTACAACAATGTAGCCTAGCGGTTAAGAGGTTGGGCCTGTAATCAAAAGGTTGCTAGTTTGAATCCCCGAGCTGGCTAGGTAAGAACATCTGTCTGTGCACGTGAGCAAGGCACTTAACCCTAATTGCGCCTATAAGTCGCTCTGAATAAGACAGTCTGGTAAATTACTAAACATATATATATATATAAAATACAGGATGCAATTTTAGAGACATTGTATTTTTGCAACCGTGGGTCTCACAGGGTTAAAGGGGAATGACTAAATGTTATGACTTCATATTTATCTCCAGCACCACCTCAACATACAGTTGAAGTCGGAAGTTTACATACACCTTAGACAGATACATTTAAACTCATTTTTTAAAAAAAATATTATTTAATGTTTTTTGTGTTTTGTTTTTTTACAATTCCTGACATTTAGTCCTAGTAAAAAATGACCTGTCTTAGGTCAGTTAGGATCACCAGTTTATTTTAAGAATGTGAAATGTCAGAATAATAGTAGAGAGTGATTTATTTCAGCTTTTATTTCTTTCATCACATTCCCAGTGGGTCAGAAGTTTACATACACTCAATTAGTATTTGGTAGCATTGTCTTTAAATTCTTTAACCTGGTTGTGGAAGGCTACCCGAAATGTTGTCCTTTAGCGATTTTGCCACAACTTTGGAAGTATGCTTGGGGTCATTGTCCATTTGCGACCAAGCTTTAACTTCCTGACTGATGTCTTGATGTTGCTGCAAAATATCCACCAAATTTTCCTACATCATGATGCCATCTATTTTATGAAGTGCACTAGTCCCTCCTGCAGCAAAGCACCCCCACACCATGATGCTGCCATCCCCGTGCTTCATGTTTGTGGTGGTGTTCTTCAGCTTGCAAGCCTCCCTTTTTCCTCCAAACATAACAATGGTCATTATGGCCAAACAGTTATATTTTTGTTTCATCAGACCAGAGGACATTTCTCCAAAAAGTACGATCTTTGTCCCCATGTGCAGTTGCAAACAGTAGTCTGGCTTTTTTATGGCAGCTTTGAAGCAGTGGCTTCTTCTTTGCTGAGCGGCCTTTCAGGTTATGTCGATATAGGACTTGTTTTACTGTGGATATAGATACTTTTGTATCTGTTTCCTCCAGCATCTTCACAAGGTCCTTTGCTGCTGTTCTGGGTTTTATTTTTACTTTTCGCACTAAAGTACGTTCATCTCTAGGAGACAGAACACATCTCCTTCCTGAGCGGTATGATGGCTGCGTGGTCCCATGGTGTTTATACTTGCGTACTATTGTTGTTTGTACAGATGAATGTGGTACCTTCAGACATTTGGAAATTGCTCCCAAGGATGAACCAAACTTGTGGAGGTCTACAATTTTTTTCTGAGGTCTTGGCTGATTTCTTTAGATTTTTTTCCATGATGTCAAGGCACTGAGTTTGAAGGTAGGCCTTGAAATACATCCACAGGTACACCTCCAATTGACTCAAATGATGTCAATTAGCATATCAGAAGCTTCTAAAGCCATGACACAATTTTCTGGAATTTTCCAATCTGTAAAAAGGCACAGTCAACTTAGTGTATGTAAACTTCTGACCCACTGGAATTGTGATACAGTGAGTTAGTTATAAGTGAAAAAAATCTGTCTAAACAATTGTTGGAAAAAATACTTGTCATGCACAAAGTAGATGTCCTAAACGACTTGACAAAACTATAGTTTGTTAACAAGAAATTTGTGGAGTGGTTGAAAACAAGTTTTAATGACTCCAACCTAAGTGTATGTAAACTTCCGACTTCAACTGTATGTGAAAATTGGCTGTTTCTGTTTTGTAGTAAAAAATGTATTTCCAATGACCTCATAA
Organism: Oncorhynchus mykiss; assembly: GCF_013265735.2. NCBI lineage: Eukaryota > Metazoa > Chordata > Actinopteri > Salmoniformes > Salmonidae > Oncorhynchus > Oncorhynchus mykiss. Next base: position 23,748,795 of record NC_050570.1, read on the forward strand.
ACCAATTAGTAGGCAATGCCTACTCATAATTGGTTAAAATCACAATACACACTTTTTTACTACAAATCCTAGAAATGTGCCATTTTCACATGTTAATGTTGCGGTGGTGCTGGAAATGGTGAATATAAAGTTGAGCATTTTTTGAATTTCCCTTTTTTAAGGACGTGGAAAATGACTGTACCTGTATAGCAGGGTGTGTCCAACGTTGGACAGTATGCCCGTAATCAGAAGAAGGTTCTAATTAGAAGGTCCTTGAATGCATCACTGAGCTTTGCCCAATAAATAATCAAATCCAATTGTTAGACACTACCACTCCGTGTTTTCGCTATATTCGTTGCCACCACTCCAAAATATATAATAAATATTAAAAAAAACACTTAAACAACTAAAACCAGATATAAATTGTAGAAAAGATAATGGAGTTTTTTGTTTTAATAAAATAATATTTGAAGTCTAGCAATCACTAAAATATAACTAGACAGTCGAGGCAAATCTCCCCCATTTGACTTTATGTTTGGGTCACTCAGATAGCAAAAGAACACTGCATAAGCCATGGCAAAATGTGTAGAATTGCAGGATTTTAGCTTTAAAACAGCAAAAGGTTTCTGAGGCCAAGAGGACAGGCTCAAATTTTGGTTAGAGACTGCGGCATTGGCCATGCCCCCCCCCCCCCCCCCCCCGCCCCCGCTAACTTTGTCACCACTGAAGTAAAAACATTTTTTTATATAAATCATAGGGGAAATGCTAAACATGAATGTCAATGTTTGGTCACACATGCTTCATTCTACTTCTCGTCTGCGATAGCATGGTGCCCATATTGCAAGGCTGATTAGCTAAAACAGACAGGTGTACGCTCAAAGCAAACATACCACATGGAATTCATGTTTGGAATTTATTTGGGAGGAAGGTGGTTGCATCTAAGCGACATTTACCACAATCTACTAATTACAACCATCTACCAATTACGGATATACATTCAATCGTGGTTTAAGTATCACCAGGCAGAGGCACATATTGGCATATAACTTGCAAGGTGGGAAGCCAATATGTTATAAGACCCAAATTCCACTTGGGTATAAAATGGGCTACACACATTTTTATTTTCATCATTTCTATTCCAAGTGGTTTGGCATTTGACACCTCACTCTCTCCTCAAGCTCTGACTTTACTAACTTTTGATTGTTTAGACAGGATTGTGCCACCACCCGTGTCACACTTCCATGGCTGACAGCAGCATAGTTACTTTGGGGATGGCTCGGAGCCTGCTGGTGGACTCCTCTGTGTATGACTCCAGGATGGCTGAGACTACTAAGGATGTATTCCTGGGTTTGGGCTCTGAAGACATGGAAGGCAAGAGTTTCACCCTTTTCTCAATCAGTGTGATATTAACTGCTTTTTACCTGAGGCTGTCACTCAAAACAGGAAGGATTTCGTTTTATGATTGCTTTCACATTACCTTTGAGATTCACTGTGCCCTTGGTCCTCTATTCCCTTGTAGAGATGCTACCTCGGGTCGAAACCAGAGTTGTTCTTGTAGGAGAAGCTGGAAAAAATGGAGCACTTGTCAAAGCACTGCAGGTACCATGCCCTAATGGTTTGAGCCCAGTTGTATGGGCTGTCATTGTGGAAGCATCATTGCATTATGATTTGTTGCGTGTGATTGTTTTCATTTTGTTTTTTAATAATGAGTACAGTGAGTATACAAAACATTAGGAACACCTGCTCTTTCCTTGACATACACTGACCAGGTGAATCCAGTTGAGAGCTATGATTCCTTATTGATGCCACCAATTAAATCAGTGTAGATGAAGGGGAGGAGACAGGTTAACTTTGTCTGTGAATGTGAAGCTACGGTACAGGGCTCAACTGTAGGAATAAAACGGGTTCACTCTTGAGCGACTGAGAAGCTTTTCGATCTGAAGGCTTCTTTAAATGATCTATTTTGTGTTCCAATCTGTAGTAGTGGCACATTCGCTGACAGCTTAATCAGAGGGGGAAGTCTGCTGAGTGATTTGACAAAGTTGACCTGCTGCTTTCAACTTTATTAATTTAGCAGAACTTTCCCCCCCAGATAGCGTTTGACATTTGTTTGAAGTTCTTGCCTTCTGGGTTGTAATGACACAGGCCTGTTGTTCAGAGAATTTGTCAGTTTGGTGTCGCCAGCTTGAGGTCAATGCTTCATTTTACAGACCGTCAGAATAATGGAAGTCCCAGTGGTTAAGATTAGAGGAAGAGAACCGGGTGCTGAGACTGGAGAGAAATTGATAAAATCTATAGTCAATATGGTAGGTCTTTTTTCGGGCTTGGATTGTGTTGCATGCTTTAATCCATCAAGGGGGGTCTCTTTGCATGGGCAATCTCAAGGTGATTGGTGTGTAGCTGCAGCAGTGTCCTCACAATTACTGGTAAATGTCACAGATTTATACTGTTAACACCTGGTGTCCAAGCTTAGATGTCTCTAACAAAATGATCTAACACGTTCACACTGTTTATTCCTCTAATGCTTTGTCTTCTGATGTATGGTGCCAATAATTCTGTGGGGATTATGTATTTTATGAATACGGTTTACAGGTATCATACATAATTTCTCTCTTCAGCTCAATGATCTCTGATTTATATAGGCTGTGTTTTTGATTCAATTTCTGCTCGACTGAATTTAGTGAGTTAAATCGAATCAAAATAACACACTCAGAGTGGGCACTGGAAATTGTTTCATGCGGCATTGAGCAATGTCATGGTGAGCATCGGTCTGTCTCTCTGCAAATTAATGAACGGCTTTCAAGTACCTGAACTTCAATGTTTACCGTTTGCTCTAAACTCACCTACTTTAAATGTATCACTCATATTGCAATATAATATCATGATTATCAAATTACTCCTTTGATATGAAAGGGCTGCTTGTGTGTCCCTACTCACATTAACAGCAACCTTTTTTAATCCACAGGATATCAACGTGCCTTGCATAAAGACCGACAATGTCAAAGAGTTTGGAGATGGAGAAAACACAGAGTTTGAGACGGTGTTCGTGCTCAAAGACTTTGCCTCTCCTGACTACATCTATCTTTACAAACATGACAACCGGATCGTGGGCCCCCCGGTTGTTCTCCACTGTGCGACACGAGAGGAGGTAAGGACAGGAGCAAATCACTCCTGAAATATACTCACTCACTCTGGGATGGCACTCGCAGTGCTCGGCTGTGGATCACTCCTCGCCGGTTCAAGATATGAGGTTTTGACTGTTATGGTGCAATTTAGCATCTGCCTGCAATGGGAGATGAAGTAAAACATGGCAGAAAAGGTGTGCTTTCAAGTTTAAATAGATTTATATGATGGGTTTTGATTGTTCCCGTGAACCCTGAGAAATGCATCACTGTTGTCTGAGTCTAAGCAGAGCACCTGCTCAACTCAGTCAGATTACTGGGGAAGAGGAAAACACCCTTGGCCACAGATCACTGCAAACCTCACCAGTCACCTCTCCAAGATGAACGTAGATCTATGAAGGAATGCATCACAGCTCTAAAAACGGAAAATATCTCTGCATCTATCCCCTTATCTACAGAGCCTGGTAACTTGGAGATCAACAGAACACACACATACTTATAAATGCAGTGGCCTTTCATACAGCTTTGCTACTGACCAGTAAAGAACCCCCCCCCCCCAAAAAAAAGAAAAAAAATATGTACTTGATAAAAGCAGTGGAGGAAATGATGCATGAGCAATGTTACCAATATCCAATATTTATAAGAACCTTATTGTTTGTTGTTTCCCACAGCCCCTGCCGTTTTCCTCTCGTCCTCTATACTCTACCACCATGCTCAACTTGTCGCTGTGTTTCACCGGTTTCCGCAATAAAGAGGAAGTTGTAAGTGGAATGGGTTCAAGTTGATTGTCATTATTTGTAGCACTACCAAGTACCAACATGTCGGTTTTGTTTGCTTTTTAATGCTAAGAGATGTGTGTTGGTGCCAAATGTCACTCACTGCCTTTAACCCCTGCAGAAAAACCTGGTGAATCTGGTGCATCACATGGGAGGCACCATTCGGAAGGACTTCAGCACTAAAGTCACCCATCTCATTGCATACTCCACTCATGGCGAGAAATACAAGGTTTGTAAAACACCCCTAACCTTTCCTCCCGTCTGGAAGAGCTCATGTATAGACCTAATCCATGTGATTTATTTTCTTCCCCACATGACATTTCATTTGCTGACTGAAGTTTTTGTTTTATTGATTCTCAGTGGTTCTGTTCGCTTTTCTCCACCCCATCTTTTTCTGAGTTGAAAGCTCAACTTGTTTAGATGTTTTGCTCCAGCACTTTAAACAGGAAAGTAGCCTAGCTCTCTTAACAGACATACTGAGACATTTTACATTGGAAAGTGAGTACTTAATAGAGTACAAGAATGAGATCCGTTTCAATACACATGCCTTTTTTCATCCCTGGCTTTTGAAGGAGCTTTTTACTTCTTGCAGTACCTGGCACACAGCCTACAGCTGTTGTAAAAGAGGGCCAAACACCTCAATCCTCTTTTTTAAAGAGTAGTTTCTGTACCATACTGGGCATAAGAGGCTGCTGAGGGGCTGGAACAGAGAAAATAGAATGACATCAAACTCATGGAAACTATGTGTTTGATATATTTGATACCATTCAACTCATTCCTCTCCAGCCGTTACCACAAGCCATACACAAGCCCCCCAATTATCCTGTGGTACCTGGGTATATTGTATTGCCGGCAGTGCACACAAGGGCCTCTTTCTTTCCTGACGTAAAAAAACTAAATAATGCACAAACAAATGTATGCAGCATGGATCTTGATCCAGGAGGGGATTGTCTCTGCTTTAACCAAGAAGCTGGATCTTGCAAGTTAGCCACTTAGTTCGCAAACCAAATGCATAGCTGGAGCCCTGATCTGAAGATCACTTTCTAAGATGTGCCAAATAAATTGACTTCTAGTTATAAACAGTTGCACCCACCCACCGAGCTTTAGGGAGCCCCCACAAAAAATAGTACAGTCTTTATTTCATAATACCCCAGTATGTGGTATATACTAGAGGTTTACCGATTATGATTGTTTTCAACGCCGATACCGATTATTGGAGGACCAAAAAAAAGCCGATACCGATTATTGGAGGACCAAAAAAAAGCCGATACCGATTAATCAGACTTTTTTATTTTTTAATGACAATTACAACAATACTGAATGAACACTTATTTTAACTTAATATAATACATCAATAAAATCAAGTGCTGTTTGAATGAATGCTTACAAGCCTGCTGATGCCTACCATCGCTCAGTCAGACTGCTCTATCAAATCATAGACTTAGTTATAACATAATAACACACAGAAATACGAGCCTTAGGTCATTAATATGGTCAAATCCGGAAACTATAATCTCGAAAACAAAACGTTTATACTTTCAGTGAAATACGGAACCGTTTGGTATTTTATCTAACGGATGGCATCCCTAAGTGTGACAGGGTAGCCTAGTGGTTAGAGCGTTGGACTAGTAACCGGAAGGTTGCAAGTTCAAACCCCCGAGCTGACAAGGTACAAATCTGTCGTTTTGCCCCTGAACAGGTAGTTAACCCACTGTTCCTAGGCCGTCATTGAAAATAAGAATTTGTTCTTAACTGACTTGCCTAGTTAAATAAAGGTAAAAATAAAATAAAAAAGTCTAAATATTGCTGTTACATTGCACAACCTTCAATGTTATGTCATAATTACGTAAAATTCTGGCAAATTAGTTCGCAATGAGTCAGGCGGCCCAAACGGTCTGACTGACCGAGAGACTGAAAAACAGCTTCTATCTCAAGGCCATCAGACTGTTAAACAGCCACCACTAACACTGAGTGGCTGCTGCCAACACACTGACACTGACTCAACTCCAGCCACTTTAATAATGGGAATTGATGGGAAATGATGTAAATATATCACTAGCCACTTTAAACAATGCTACCTTATATAATGTTACTTACCCTACATTATTAATCTCATATGCATACGTATATACTGTACTCTATATCATCGACTGTATCCTTATGTAATACATGTATCACTAGCCACTTTAAACTATGCCACTTTGTTTACATACTCATCTCATTTGTACATACAGTAGATGGTATCGAGTACAGTATCTTGCCTTTGCTGCTCTGTACCATCACTCATTCATATATCCTTATGTACATATTCTTTATCCCCTTACACTGTGTACAAGACAGTAGTTTTGGAATTGTTAGTTAGATTACTTGTTATTACTGCATTGTCGGAACTAGAAGCACAAGCATTTTGCTACACTCGCATTAACATCTGCTAACCATGAGTATGTGACAAATAAAATTTGATTTGATTTGATACCCTGACTCTGCGTGCAATGAACGCAAGAGAAGTGACACAATTTCACCTGGGTAATATTGCCTGCTAACCTTTCTTTTTAGCTAAATATGCGCGTTTAAAAAATATTTACTTCTGTGTATTGATTTTAACAAAGGCATTGATGTTCATGGTTAGGTACACGTTGGAGCAACAACCGTCCTTTTTCGCAAATGTGCACCGCATCGATTATATGCAACGCAGGACACGCTAGATAAACTAGTAATATCATCAACCATGTGTAGTAATAACTAGTGTTTATGATTGATTGTTTTTTATAAGATAAGTTTAATGCTAGCTAGCAACTTACCTTTGCTTCCTACTGCATTCGCGTAACAGGCGGGCTCCTCGTGAGGCAGGTGGTTAGAGCGTTGGACTAGTTAACTGTAAGGTTGCAAGATTGAATCCCTGAGCTGACAAGGTAAAAATCTGTCGTTCTGCCCCTGAACACGGCAGTTAACCCACAGTTCCTAGGCCGTCATTGAAAATAAGAATGTGTTCTTAACTGACTTGCCTCGTTAAATAAAGTTGTAAATAATAAAAATTGCCGTCCAAAAATACCAATTTCCGATTGTTATGAAAACTTGAAATCGGCCCTAATTAATCGACCATTCCGACTAATCGGTATACCTCTAGTATATACGGTATACCTCCTAATATGACATACCTCTCTGTGTCTAGCTTGCTGTGTGTATGGGAACACCCATCCTCACCCCAACTTGGATCCATAAGGCCTGGGAGCATAGAGAGGATGTGTAAGTATCTCCTCACGCTACAGACAATGGCCAAAGCCAACTGCATGCCCAGTCTTCATTGTGGTCTTCACGTTCATGTCTGTACATCAATGTATACTATTATGTACATGTATGAGGGCTGACAACCACCTGTTCTTACAGTAGTTTCCATGCTGGAGATGAAGAGTTCCGCACCGAATTCAAAGTTCCCCCCTTTCAAGACTGTGTGCTGAGCTTCCTGGGCTTCTCAGATGAAGAGAAGACCAACATGGAGGAAAGGACAATCAAACATGGTATTAGCCTAGAGGTCTTACATTTTCAGTATTTATTTATTTTTATTTTCCTTCATATGTTATATCTAGGCTTTACAAAAGCTACTCTGCAAGCACATTATCCTCCCTTTATTATGGAGTACTTTTGGAGTTTCTAAAACTTTGTTTCTCCAAGGTGGCAGCCACCTGGAGGTTGGTGATCAGAAGTGCACTCACATGGTGGTGGAGGAAAACGCTGTCAAGGAGCTGCCATTCGTACCATCAAAGAGACTGTATGTTGTCAAGCAGGAGGTGAGCACTTCAATGTAGTAGGTGTCAGCTTACATCACCGTACTGGTGGTAGGCAGACAAACATGAAACATTTCCCAGGTCAACAGTATGTCTGACTGAAGCATAACACCTCAAATTCATGTGCCTCAAATTCATGAATTTTCTAATACATTGGCATTGTCAAGTCTGGGAAAATGAGCCTTGTTGTTTTCTTCTAAGGATTATGTCAAATACGTATTTCTATTTAATGTATTTGGCTGTATTGATTGATAAACTCTTGCCTCACTTGGATGATCAATATTTAATTTTCCTTTCGACTAGACAAGTCATTTGAGCAGAGATAGTGAGCACTGGTGTTCCCCACCTTGTATCAATACTATTTTTCTTTGCTTGTTCAAGTGGTTCTGGGGAACGATACAGATGGATGCCCGAGCCGGAGAGTCCATGTACTTCTATCAGAAGGTAAGTTCTGTCTGTCAGTCAATCTGATTCATCCTCCCAATGCCCCTACACAAACCTCTAAACAGTGGAATGGACACTGCTAAGATTCTATAAACTGTGTCGCGCACATCCTCTTGATTATCCCTCTTTGGAGGGAGTGAAGTGAGTTTGGGAAATAAAATACAAAAACATTTCACATACAAACTTTATGTCCAAATCAAAAAAGCTCCCCCAATAATAGGATGATCCCTGTGATAGAATGTTTATTTTGATTGGCAATGCTCTGCATTTTTCATGTCCATGTCTAGATTGTAAGAGAAAGCGTTCTTGGAAAGCATGTTAACGTTTTAATCAAATGTATATAAATCTGAGTATTCACAATAATCGTAGTATTGTGCGCTTGCAAACCAGTGGAGGCTGCTGAGGGGAGAACGGCACATAATAATGGCCCGAACGGAGCAAATGGAATTGCATCAAACACCTGGAAACCATGTATTTGATACCGTGCCACTGATTTGACACTTATAAGTGTAATTGCTTTGCATGTGCAAACAGATGATAAACTAGGTGAAATTATGGCTTCACAAATCTCATCACAATTTTGAACCTCTCCCCTGCAGAGCTTAATCGAGCATCTGACCAAAATACGTGAGATTTTAGTTCTGTTTTATCAGAGATGACTTCCACCACAGTACCATCCTTTTTCTTTTTACAGACATTTTTCTCCATACACCCTCATCTGACATGCCCATGTTTCTCCTACTCTCAGATGGACAGTCCTGTGCTGAAGAAGGCTGTGTCCCTGCTGTCCCTCAACACACCCAACAGTAACCGGAAGAGGAGGCGTCTGCGGGAAACCCTGGCCCAGCTCACCAAGGAGACTGAGATCTCCCCCTTCCCTCCACCCCGCAAGAGGCCTTCTGCCGAACACTCCATGTCCATGGGCTCTCTGCTGGACATCTCCAACACCCCCGAGACCTGCAAGGCCTTGGCAGGTGAGAGAGGAGCCACGGTCACTCATCAGCCACACACGTCATCTCACAGGGCTGGTAACACTGGGTGTTAGTTAGCCTGTCAACGGTGGTTAATAAGCGCCTCTGACCTCGTTAAAAATTAATGCAGGCAAAAACAGACAGGGATTATAGCATCATTAGTGTCTCATGTCAGCTGAAATCAGAGCCTTGTCATAGACTGCTTGTTGCAGGGGGAGGCAGGAAGAACCAGCACTCTCTGCTATTCTGTTTGAACTCCCCCCAAAGAGACTGAACACCCTGTCTTTCAGAGCACAGTGTAGAGAGCAGCAGGCGTAGGAGGTGCTGTGCTGAGGCCAACAGGCAGAGGAGGATGAGTGCCAGGGAGATGAGTAAGGGGACAAAGAGTGGCCCTTCCACTGCACTAGCACTACCACCCCTCAGCAGGAAGCAGAGACCCCAGAGGCCCCCATGGGCCCTCAGGACAGGGAGTGCGTCCTCAGCCAGCCCAGTCCCCAGCCACAGAGCCTGGGGAGGGTTCGTGGAGGGACTCGTCACAGGAGTCAGTCTGTCTCAGCGAATGCCAGGAGATGAAGGGTCACTCAGTTGAACTGTCACTGTGGGGAAATCCGATTTGGTATGATATTAGAAATTATATAAGAACTGTCTAGATGATCAAAGTGGTGCAAGAATAGTAGGTTGAGCCTTAAAGCCTGGAGAGTTGACTGGAGAGTTGAGGATGAAATTATATGAAGGAATGGGATTATATGAAATACATTTAGTTGCATTCTGGAACTATTCTCACTAGCTAAGATAAAAGCCCCAAGTCTTCTGCAGAGTAGCGTTCACTTTGCATGTCAGAATCTCAATTTTCTAAACTCTGAGACACCCAGGAAGTCAAAATAAGTTCAGAAGTTGTGGGTAGTCAAAAGAAAACATGTTTTTTTCCCCACTGTCTCAATCAATATTCACCTCTTGACGATCCCTGGCTCTCTTCCAGAACATTCCCGGCCCTTGAAGAGCTCTACACCTGCTGTCCTGAAGCAGTCGGCTAGATGGCAGGTCTCCAAGGAGTTGTACCAGACAGAGAGCAACTATGTGGATATTCTCACCACAGTCTTGCAGGTTTGTCGCTGCTGCTGTGGATGTTGGGCTCACTTAGCACCACCGGGGCTGCTAAGGTCCTAATCAGGCTGTCCCACTGGTGCCTGAGTCCAGTGACCAGTGGGGGAGAAAATTAATAGGATTGTGCGCATCAGGACTGTCAGCCAGCCAGGCTCCCACTCACACTGCAGAGCTCTCTGCTGTTCATCGACCCAAACCTCAGGCCTGTCCTTGTCTCATCGCTCCTATTCTCACATCTCCCTCCTCTGCTCGCTACAGCATTACTATGATACCAGTAGAATGGTGTTCAGCAAACCTCACTACCATATTTCCTGATCGGTGTAGTGTACTCTACTTTTGCACGTACATCACCTTGTTCTCTTTCACCCTGACCCATGCCCACTCACCCCCACTCGTAAGCAGTCACCAGTAGTGTCCTCTCTCTGTACCATGCCCACTGCACCATGCCAGCCCAGGAGACAGATGGCCGGCTTCACATTGGATGGTCTTTAACACTGACTGCTGACCCCATGTCCACTGCCCTCCTGAAGTCAGCCCATGAACTGGCCTGCCAAGAAGTGGGCTTGAATACCAATTATCCCATTATGATTCACACATGTTGGGTGCTTGTTAAAATGTATTTTTATTAGAAGGTAATTCCAGGCCATTTTGAGCCTTTTGATTATACTTTTTACAGGAAAGCTGAATAGAGCTTTGCTAGATCAGGACTTTTTAATGGGAATCATTTCTTGTTGTTTATTAGGGGGCCTACTTTCACTGTTTGTGAGTTTTCTATGTCTTTGATAAGATGATGGGGAGGCAGGGTGATCTTTTTATAATTAATACTTACCTGCACTCTAAAATGATTTGACTTTCTACTTTTACAAACATTCTCATAGAACTATTCAGTCTGAAATAGTGAGTACCGTATGTATTGGGGATGTATGTATTGATTAAGGGAATAGTGGGCTAAGTCTGAGTCTCACCTGAAACGTCTGTTCCTTTTAGCTGTTCAAAGTCCCCCTGGAAAAGGAAGGCCAAGTTGGTGGACCCATTTTGGCTCCGGAAGAAATCAAGACCATCTTTGGCAGCATCCCAGAGATCTTCGATGTACACACCAGGATAAAGGTGGGCACTTCTCTCCTTGAAATATCCCAAGATGACCCGAACAAGAGTTTAATCTGCAGTGAAGTCACCTAAATGTCCTCTGTGTCTCTCTGCTTATTGGGTTGATTTGACAGGCCGATCTGGAGGAGCTGGTCATGGACTGGTCTGAGGACAAGAGTGTCGGGGACATCATTCTCAAATACGTGAGTATAGCAGGCCTTTGTTCTGAATGTTGTATTGAGCCATTTTGGACATTCTCACTCAGTTCCTTTCTCTGTCTGTCAGTCTAAAGACCTGGTGAAGGCTTACCCGCCATTCGTCAACTTCTTTGAGATGAGCAAGGAGACCATAGTGAGGTGTGAGAAGCAGAAGCCAAGGTTCCATGCTTTCCTCAAGGTATGTGACCTCTGAGACGATGTACATTTGTGTATACATCCACGTGAGTGTAGGTTTAGAAGTTCGCATGAGGCATATGCGAAAGGTCATTCATTGCTTGTCTCTATGTACAGTCAACTTGAAGAAAATGTCTCTGTCTGTGTTGTGGATGTGAGTGATTGCCTGTGTGTGTGTAAGTAAGCCGCAACATGTCTGTCAGGTCTCCTCCTGCTTTAACAGCAATGTTTTTGTTTTTTTCTTGCCTCCAGATCAATCAGGCGAAGCCCGAGTGTGGACGACAGACGCTGGTGGAGCTGCTGATTCGCCCTGTGCAGAGACTGCCTAGCGTCGCCCTTCTCCTCAACGGTAGACTACACCGCACACACACAAACACACTTGATAGCCAAATCTTGAGCAACATGGTACATATGTGGCATGATAGAAGTACTAACTTTATGCATTCTCCTCACCTGCATATGAAGAGAGCGCTTGATTTCCGACTAAAATGTCACAGGAAATAGTGATAGATGCTCCTCTCCTTTATCCACAGTTGTGTTCTAAATCTGTCGGTCATATCAGTTGTTTGCCCTTGGCTTTTTTCACTGTTCTATCAATTATATATGTCAATGTTCATTGACCCATCTATCTTGCAGATATTAAGAAACACACTGCCTGTAACAACCCTGACAAAATCACTTTGGAGAAGGCAATCGAATCACTCAAGGAAGTTATGACGTGAGTCAACTGTGCACCACCGGCCATGCATGAAGCATTTTGTTGTAATTAAGTTAAAGCCTCATCCATTAGCCATGCATTTACATAAAGTGATTGTAGCATCAGTTGTCTAACGGAATTTACTTGACCCCCCCCCCCCCCAGTCACATAAACGAGGACAAGAGGAAAATAGAGGGACAGAAGCAGATCTTTGATGTCGTCTATGAAGTTGACGGCTGCCCTGTAAGTTGTTTGTGCATTTCTTCACTGGGATGTGGCACGCTTTGTTGAGCCGCTAATCCGTTAATGGCTGTCCATAACGGCTAAGCCTCTCCCATAATGGCGTTAATGGCTGTCCATAACGGCTAAGCCTCTCCCATAATGGCGTTAATGGCTGTCCATAACGGCTAAGCCTCTCCCATAATGGCGTTAATGGCTGTCCATAACGGCCAAGCCTCTCCCATAATGGCGTTAATGGCTGTCCATAGCGGCTAAGCCTCTCCCATAATGGCGTTAATGGCTCTCCTCAGCACCATAACGGCTAAGCCTCTCCCATAATGGCGTTAATGGCTGTCCTCAGCAACATAACGACATGGCCTCTCCCTATGCGTTAATGGCTGTCCTCCAGCACCATAACGGCTAAGCCTCTCCCATAATGGCGTTAATGGCTGTCCTCAGCAACATAACGACAAGGCCTCTCCCTATGCGTTAATGGCTGTCCATAACGGCTAAGCCTCTCCCATAATGGCGTTAATGGCTGTCCTCAGCAACATAACGACAAGGCCTCTCCCTATGCATTAATGGCTGTTCTCCAGCACCATAACAGCTAAGCCTCTCCCATAATGGCGTTAATGGCTCTCCTCAGCACCATAACGGCTAAGCCTCTCCCATAATGGCGTTAATGGCTGTCCTCAGCAACATAACGACAAGGCCTCTCCCTATGCGTTAATGGCTGTTCTCCAGCACCATAACAGCTAAGCCTCCCCCATAATGGCGTTAATGGCTCTCCTCAGCACCATAACGGCTAAGCCTCTCCCATAATGGCGTTAATGGCTGTCCTCAGCAACATAACGGCCAGGCCTCTCCCTATGCGTTAATAGCTGTCCTCCAGCACCATAACGGCTAGGCCTCTCCCTATGCGTTAATGGCTGTCCTCCAGCACCATAACGGCTAGGCCTCTCCCATGATGGCGTTAATGGCTCTCCTCAGCACCATAACGGCCAGGCCTCTCCCTATGCGTTAATGGCTCTCCTCAGCACCATAACGGCCAGGCCTCTCCCTATGCGTTAATGGCTCTCCTCAGCACCATAACGGCTAAGCCTCTCCCATAATGGCGTTAATGGCTGTCCTCAGCAACATAACGGCCAGGCCTCTCCCTATGCGTTAATGGCTGTCCTCCAGCACCATAACGGCCAGGCCTCTCCCTATGCGTTAATAGCTGTTCTCCAGCACCATAATGGCTAGGCCTCTCCCATAACGGCATTCATGGCTGTCCTCAGCAACATAACGGCCAGGCCTCTCCCTACGTGTTCACCCTGATATCCCTATTTATTTCAGCTAATTTCCACAGGATGCATTTTTTTGTACTGTTCACTCCGCATTTATAGCTTGTAATTTATGGATTATTGTGCTGGAGTTAACTTGATAATGTGTGTGTGGAGAGAATTTGTGTAGAGCTGTGTGTATGTGTGAACCAAACTACTTTTCTGTGTGCCGAAGTCCTCTTTTCAGGTGATAATAGTGGAGATGAGTTGGGACTAGAGTGAGTGAATTAGTATACCGTTGGCTCTGGGCTGTGAGTATAGCTCTATTTATCTTGATTTGGATAAGCAGAGCATCCAAATGAATAAACATAGTTTGATGATAGGGTTTTAAAGGAATAATGGGACTGGAAATGGAAATTCCTCCATCAGCCGTGCAGTGAAATGACCAATCTGTGGAGTTAGACCCATTAATACCAAATATGCCGCTTTAAATGAGGCCTGTGATTGAATCATGAAGCTCTCTCTGGTGACCGTGTTTGTTTGTTTATTCACAAATGGTTGCTGGATGTCTCTTTGGTTGTGTGATATTCATCCCGTCTTCTCGCTCACTCTCTCTCTCCTCCTCAGGCCAACCTGCTCTCGTCCCACCGCAGCCTGGTCCACAGGGTGGAGACCATCGCCCTGGGAGACAAACCCTGTGACCGAGGCGAGCACGTCACACTCTTTCTCTTCAATGACTGTCTTGAGGTAACGCCAACATCAATGAAGTAATACCAACATTGAAGACCTGCTTATCTGACACTCCAGCCAGGCTCAATGATATGCTGAATATTTGAACCCTGGTCAACATTTCACCGTATTGACTAGTGATGGCCCAGACATGGCTTTAGATGTTAGAACTTTACAATACACCCAAAATGCCCTCCAAGTTAATGCCATTGCTCATTTGAGAAAATCTTGCCCGTCCTCTATTCCCCCCCACATTATGAAATCTTTGGGACTTGAAATGCTAAGAAAATGCAAATTCAGTAGCAAAGAGCCCCACTGGCTGATTATTTATGGGTGTGCAATCTATCGTTGCTGACACAGCTTCTTATCTGGCTCCTAATTAGTGAAGTGTTGCATTAGAATGGGGGTTAGCAATCAAACCCAGAATGGGTGTGGGCGAGGCGGCCTGATTCAGGAGTGTCAGAGCAGCCTGGTAATGAGCATGGGGAGAGCAGGGGCTGCACTCTTCAATTATTCATTGATTAGCTCCTCTGTATTCAGATCTCCCCTACCCCCAATAGATATCACAATGCCTTCATGGGACAGACCCAACCCCTGGCTCAGCCCCCACACAGGCCAGTTAAACACATGCTAATGACTTGGACCGTTTACCTTTTATAAAAGGCCCTATCGATTTGTCACAGCTTAACCACATACATACATACATACATACTCCACTTCACTTCACTTCACTTCACTTCACTGGAGAGAGAGTTTTTAGGTAGGGATGGAGGCTTCCATACTTCAACTGTGTCTGTATTCGCAGATTGCCCGGAAGAGACATAAGGTGATCAGCACATTCAGGAGTCCTCTGGGCCAGACGCGACCTGCAGCCCAACTCAAACACATCACCCTCATGCCTCTGTCCCAGATCAGGAGGGTCCTGGACCTGCAGGATACAGAGGGTGAGTGAGCCCCAGCCCCTGGCATGTTCTCTACCTACCTATCAAAACCTATAAATTCAAATGATGTTAGTGACATACACAGTTTACAACAGGGATTAAAGGTGTGAAGAAATGCTTTGTGCTAGCTCCCTCAATGCAGTACATCAGACAGTAATAATAAAAGTCAAGTCAAAAATGAGAGGTTGTAAACATAGTAATAATGGACTGTATTACACTGTGTTTAGAAATATAAAGTAGGTAGTGTCTTGGTCACGCTGTGGAATACATATATAATAGAACAGCAGAGTTGTGTGTGAGTTCTGAGTGCGTGTGTTTGTGTAAGGATTGGATGTGTGGGTAGGGAGTGCAAATAATCGAAGGTGCCGATAATGAGGTGGAAATAGTCTCTAAGGTGCAGATCTGTAGGGAGACGGCTAGGGTTAGCTGTTCAGCAGTCTGATGGCCTGCTTACCTACCTGTTTAACATCCATTACTAAGAAACATGACCACTCCTTGTTTGTGCTTCTTTTGGGTCGATACACATTCCCTGAGCAGGTATATTGCTCCTTTCTGTTTTCCCTGTATCTGGAAATGTTATTCATAAGCATACTGGATAGCCTAATATTTGGAGTCAACACTGACTGAAATGGCAGCCCAGACATAATCAAGCAAACATCTCTCCTCTCTCCCACTAGCAGTGACTCCGCTTGTTTGGCCTTGTAATGGAGCTGCTAGGTTTAATTTCACTGTCAATATGTACTATAATTACAACCAGTGTATGTTGATACACCAGAGATGGCTCTCTATGCATCTTAAAGAGAAATGGGATGCATGTTTTACCTAGACTATTGACAATTTTGAGTGGTCCAAACCTCGCTCATTTCTCCTTTTCTCTCTCTTAGATTGCCGTAATGCCTTTGCCCTGGTGGTGCACCCGCCCACGGAACAGGAGAATCTTCTCTTCAGCTTCCAGCTGACCACTGAGGATACGGTGAAGTCAACCTGGCTGAAGATGCTCTGTCGCCACGTAGCCAACACCATCTGTAAGGCTGACGCGGTGAGAGAGGCAGAGTGAGACAGTGGTCCACTGAGCTGCTATAGGATCGTTGGGTTGGAGGGCTCCTCCTGAGAACACATGTTGCAACACAAGTTGCCTGTCTATCTGCTCCTCTCATTAACACAGCCAGACAGGCTGAAGCGACCAAGGCATCCCTCACTGGTCTGGTGTCCTCATGCAGAACATGGTGTATGGACTCTTTAGAGGTTGATGAGGACACAAATCCAATTATTTTGGCCAGTTTTAGTACACTTACATATCACGTTGCGTGAGTGGCCTTTTTGGTCATTTCAATCCTATTAGATTGTCCTCTGTGGTTAAACTGGAAGACAGATTAATGTAATTAGAAGTGGAATTGTACTAGAACTAACACTAAAGACATAGATGGGTTGTTTTATCTCTCCACAGGTCTTTTCACTGATGTAGTATTAGAGCTTGAATGAGGAAGCTAACTAGTAATTGGCTGCCCGGAGACAGACGTGTATTTCCCATCATAATTAAAAACAGGCGTAATAAGCTTCGGAGGTGAGCCCAGCCAGTCCCAGCTGTCAGGAGTGAACTGTCCACTAGGTGGCGATGTAAACCTCTACTACAGGCTGGCCTTGCTATCTTAATTGATTCACTGGCTCTCTCCGCACCCTGAATACCAACCAGTGAGCTCCAGCTGCATGTAAAAACAGACAACAGTTTCTCACTCTATGCATTTTGACAGCGAAGCAGAATGGTCTGAAAATGTATTTATACTTTCTATTTCTATTTTAAACAGGAAGATCTAATTCAGTGCACTGAGCCTGACTCTGTCCAAGTGAGCACAAAGGATATGGACAGCACGCTGAGTAAAGCCTCTAGAGTCATCAAGAAAACTTCAAAGAAGGTAAAATGGGCTCTGAATTAGCCCATCTCTCTCCTGTATTCCACACAAGCACATGTTGGATATTGGACAAGCTGACTGTTAAACAGAGCTATTTTCAAAATCAAATCATATTTTATTAGTCACATGTGCCGAATACAACCGGTGTAGACCATACAGTGAAATGCTTACTTAAGAGCCCCTAACTGACAGTGCAGTTTAAAAAAAAAATACAGATAAGAATAAGAGATTAAAGTAACAAGTAATTAAAGCAGTAAAAAAAAATATATATATATATATACAGTGGGGTGCCGGTACAGAGTCAATGTGTGGGGGCACCGGTCAGTTGAGGTAGTATGTACATGTAGGTAGAGTTAATTAAAGTGACTATGCATAGAGTGGGGGGGGGGGGGGGGGGAGTAGTACAGAAGTCTTGTGGCTTGGGGGTAGAAGCTGTTTAGAAGCCTCTTGGACCTCGAATTGGTGCTCTGGTACAGCTTGCCATGTGGTAGCAGAGAGATGACTAGGGTGGCTGGAGTCTTAGACAATTTTTAGGGCCTTCCTCTGACACCGCCTGGTATAGAGGTCCTGGATGGCAGGAAGCTTGGCCTCAGTGATGTACTGGGCCGTTCACACTACCTTCTGTAGTGCCTTGCTGTCGGAGGCCAAGCAGTTGCCATACCAGGCAGTGATGCAACCAGTACCAGGCAGTGATGCTCTCTATGGTGCAGCTGTAGAACCTATTAAGGATCTGAGGAACCATGCCAAATATTTTCAGTCTCCTGAGATGGAATAGGTTTTGTCGTGCCCTCTTCACGACTGTCATGGTGTGCTTGGACCATGTTAGTTTGCTGGTGATGTGGGCACCAAGGAACCTGACGCTCTCAACCTGCTCCACTGCAGCCCCGTCAATGAGTGTTTGTGACTGTTTAACCCCCAGGTAACGAGAGCATTTTCCTTCACCAAAACACCCAAACGGGTAATCCAGAGAGCCTTCATGGCCAACAGCACCTCCGACGACAAGAGCCCTGGCCCCAGCTCAGAGAACATGATCCATGTTGGAAGCAGTGCCACCCTGTCAGTAAGTTCATCCATCCATCCACCCACCCACCCGTCTACTTCAAAGGTCCAGGCCTTGAACAAGGTTTGTCTAATCAAGTCGAGGCTAAAGGGGCATAGTGCAAGATAAAAGAGCAATGGCAGAAGAATCTTGAGTCATTTTAGGATTTTGAGATGGGTACTCTAATTGCACCATGTACCCTGTTTTTCTCAGAAAATCAATTTGCAGCGCTCTCCAAAGCATAGTCCTGAAAGGGTTGCGTAATTAGGTGATTGTTGACATCTAATGGTGAAATTGTTCTGCCAGTGCAAGCCATATTCTTTTTGAATATGCTTCAGTTTCAGTTTTTCAATTAATGATGACACATGACTGTTTTGAACTTTTCTCTTTTTTTTATTCAGTTTAGCTATTTATTTCCAGTTCTTCTAACTGCGTCAGTATTGATGACAGGCTTTATTTTATCTCAGTCTTTTTCTGACCTTTTCTGTACTTCCTTTTATTAGAGTGGAAAAGATGAGTCATACAATACTAAATATTTGAAGTAAGGTACTGCACTCACTTTGCTATTAAAAAGGGATTTTAAGTGCAACTTGATGCAGTAGTGTGACATGCAGAGTCTGACCTATGAGTTGACAGGGTCTCTCCCATCGTCTGTGACTCTCTCCCCCATGCTTTGCTCTGTGACTGTAGATGGCCCGCTCCACCTCAACATTCAACCTCAGTGGTTCTACAGCTGCTGCTGTGGTGCAGCGCTCTAACTCCCTGGACCACCCACCCTGTCCCCGCCTCCGTGTTCCCGTCTGTATTCATACCCCAGACCCAACCCCTAATCCAACCTGCCCTGAGGAGACCCCACTTAAGCCCCAACCCACCCCCACCAGGCCCCCTTACTCTGCCGGCCCCCCTACCTGGAGGGTCCCGTCCAAAGGGAGGCTTCCCCCTGGGGCCTGCAGGGACCTGCTGGTCCCCTCCTCTGACCCCCACAAGGCAGACTGCTTGAGGCCCCGCAAAGAGACCCTCCTATAGGCGGCTGACTGACGTGAGCATCACCATGCTGGGTTTAATACCCCTTTTAACTCACTGGGATAGGTGGTGGCTCTCTCACTGACTAACTCCTCATTCCTGGGCTGTGGTGGCTCTCTCTCTCCGGCTCTCTGTGGGCTCTCTCCTCTTGTCTCTTATCTGCTGCACACCTCACTCACTCAGCTCCACTAACATCAGCTTGCAGCGCCGGGCAGATGCTCACTTTTAGCTTTTACATAAGCCTTCTCAATCCATTTTGGAATAGGGAGGAGAGTCTTTTAGTAGTGGATTATTTGGTTATGATCTATGGCTTCTAAAACAAATGTGTTGTGGTGACAGTGATTTAAATTTTTCTCCCACTAATTAAATAAATCCAACATTGTGTGCAGCATTATGCTTTAGTGTTTGGATGGACATTCCAGGCCTTTTGACAATCTGTCACTGGGCATTTGTGAAACAGTGGCTTCATGTGTGTCCTGACAATCTTGTTCTGTATGTCCTCGCTGTGCCACTGCTATTGATCCTACGTCCTCAAATTTAAACCGTAATGTCACCTCAAATCTCATTAACCTGACTGGGCCCTGTCAAAGTGAGAATGTGTTATGGTGGTTATAGCAACAAGCAAACGGTGAGAAGGTGCTGGTGCATAAATTGGGTTGCTTTTCAGGCTGGCCTTTACTCTCACTCTGGCTTTAGCCGGCCACAGCTTTACTGAAGGAGGATACATGATACATGACGCACACCTGTTTACGCTCCTACGTTCGTTAACACTCCGGTCTCCATAGGGTAGACTCTTAATGAGGGTGAAATATGTATGCATTTTAACCAGCCAGACCTTGTGGTTCCCCATAAATCACCCTGCTTTTATGCAGCAGCACCTTTCATGTTGGCCTCCCCAAGTTGCCCCGGTAACATATAATCAAGGTTCTTTTTCAATAGATCTGATTCATCCACAGTAATGAGCAGCACAGGGACAGAGAGAGGAAACTACGTCTTTACAACACGGCAAAATGTTGAATGGTTTTGGAAGTTGGGGGGAGTATAGTAATATTGTATTGGCATCACTCGCTCGATTAGTTCAATGCCAACATTTGGCTAGGAAGGCACACTGGCACTGGGGAAAGCTGAATGTAAAAGTAATTAAATGAGACTTCCATATAAAACGACCTTGTATCCTTCACAATGCACTTCCCACGAGATTGCTTTTGCGGACCACATGACAATCCATCTTTGTGCCGTGGCTTTTAAAGGTCCACCAGGAGTCCCAGCGTGTACATGTGATCAGAAAGCCCTCATGTTGAATGACTTAAGTGCTCACTTGAGCATTTGCTCATCTCTAACCCTTCAGTGTAACTCATTGTCCTTAAACTAACACTCGAGGGGTCGTTTCTGTTTTGGAACCCAATCAATTTCCTAATTTAATTAATGTCCCTGTCCTGTTCTGTTCCCTCCAGGCGATGCACTCTCCCTCCATGGTCAACCTGCCGTCCATGTTTGAGAGGAAGTACCACACGTTCAGTCGCTCCACATCCCACCTGTTCTGATTGACTCTTCGAGGAGAGAAACACGGCAAGCTGTTCTGCACGGTGCACCACTCACTGTAATTCAATTAGCTCACCTCTCGGCAATGTTACTGCAGATTGGCACATCCTGTAATTGTTTAATGAACGCAAGTTCATTCAGATAATGTCTGACTTGGAAAATGAAAGATGAATACTCTTGTATTTAGTGTTTACTTACAATGTTACAAGTTGACCTCATGTCTTAGACAGTTGGGAACATTTGATTAACATGTATAGGTACGATATTTACTGACATTTTCTGTATTTTTGTCGTGGAGGAGGGATATAATTCAATGAATGATAAGCCAATAAACGTGTTACTTAGTTTTTTGGGGAACACGCCTGTTGGCTTCACTTACTATAGTTTCCAGCTTTTATAAAGCTCTTGAAATGTTTTTACTTTTTGATGATATAAATGATCAGGATTAGGGGAACAGAAGCTACTGTTTGCTGTTTTGTAAGTGATTGTTTTATGTTGTAAAGTGGGTATGTTTTTCAGGAGGGTCTAAGGGGATGATGTTGCATTACACTACATTTATTTTCCAGAATCATTTTATAAATAGTCTATATACAAATCCTCTTTCTCTTGCTATTTATGTGTACATTTGCCTCCCTTTTGTCTATCATTATCTATAATTGTTCTGATTTTACCTCTTGTCATAATTGTCTTCCATTATGTGTATTCCATACACTTACACATGATCCAACGTTAAGCTTATTTCTGGTGGGTTATTCAGTTATAGGATGTTGTTCACGACTTCTCTTACCAACACATGATGAATGGAAAAAATTAATAATTATCTCCCATTCATCTGTATTGAATAGTGACTATTATTATGCAAAGTCACTATTATGGTTTGTAATTGAATTGTTTTACTCAATTTTAATAAAAATGCCCTATATTGAATGTTGTGGTTTTTTAGGATTAGAAAAACTAACATGCATCTCACGTCCAGACCAAAGTCCTGCTCTATAAACAAATGAAGAGAAACTTCATCCATTTACTTATTCAGTCAGTTACTTCTAATGTATTATGTCCTTGGTGTATTATCCTCCTTACTTAGGGGGGGAAAGTGAAAATCTGAACCATGTAGGCTTCTGCAGAGAAATGCACGGACTTCTGCAGAGAAATGCACGGACTTCTGCAGAGAAATGCACGGACTTCTGCAGAGAAATGCACAGACTTCTGCAGAGAAATGCACAGACTTCTGCAGAGAAATGCACAGACTTCTGCAGAGAAATGCACAGACTTCTGCAGAGAAATGCACAGACTTCTGCAGAGAAATGCACAGACTTCTGCAGAGAAATGCACAGACTTCTGCAGAGAAATGCACAGACTTCTGCAGAGAAATGCACAGACTTCTGCAGAGAAATGCACAGACTTCTGCAGAGAAATGCACAGACTTCTGCAGAGAAATGCACAGACTTCTGCAGAGAAATGCACAGACTTCTGCAGAGAAATGCACAGACTTCTGCAGAGAAATGCACAGACTTCTGCAGAGAAATGCACAGACTTCTGCAGAGAAATGCACAGACTTCTGCAGAGAAATGCACAGACTTCTGCAGAGAAATGCACAGACTTCTGCAGAGAAATGCACAGACTTCTGCAGAGAAATGCACAGACTTCTGCAGAGAAATGCACAGACTTCTGCAGAGAAATGCACAGACTTCTGCAGAGAAATGCACAGACTTCTGCAGAGAAATGCACAGACTTCTGCAGAGAAATGCACAGAATTCACTTTGCAAATTACCATGAAGCAATAAATTGCTGCCTAAAATGAATTTGGAAAATGTTAACTGGATGCCATTTGCGTCCTTTGACCCCTCTGTTGAAGTGTTGTTCTGAATAGCACACTAAAGCAAGACATGACAGCAATTTTTATTGTCTCCATTTGAGCAATAAATGTACATTAGCACAAAGCAATCAGTCTGTGATCATGTGTAAAGCAATGTGTGATAAATGTCCTTATTTGGCACTTTCTGCTACAGCTACTGGCCTATTAACGTTCAGGGAACTCACTTGAAAGGTGTCAACATTTTTGGTATTCATGTCACCGCAGCTCAGTATAGCACACGAGTCCGTTCAAAGAGCCAGAATAAAAGCAGTCTACTGGATAGTGAGCCAATGCAGGAGCCCTGAGGCATAGGGAGACCAGGGAATACCACAGTGGATAGGCACCAGGTGGAGGACACACTCTCTTTATATTTGACTTTCCTCCACAACAAAGCAGATATGTCAGGCCAGTAGAGGGTGAACTGTGAGGATGAGCCTTGGTGAGATTAGAATGATGTAGGGGCTTAAATCTTGTGGAAATGTTTTCATTTTGGGGGGGGTGGGTGGGGGTTATCAGTAGTAGAGCACCACCATAAGTGAAAGTGATTTTATTTGAACTATTCCAGGGTCATAGTCTGTCTGGTCCACACATGTGAGCCGTTACATGAATCTAATTGTATTTGACTATCAAAGAAATGTCAACCCTTATTAACTGTCAAATCTGTGTTATGCGACTGACTGAATTGTCTCAATTTATACATTTTGATTTTATGAGCGAAACTAGTATTGTGGATGAAAGTTTCCCATTTGAGCTTGTATCATCTTGGAGACAATACACTATACCATACCTCTGAGTCATCCCATAGCTCTTCATTCTCACCAATGACCTGACATTGGCTCTTGGTATTGATCATCGCTAATGATGCTATTTGCACATACCCTTCAACTATCAATTAGGTTGTCTGCTGTTTGCAAAGTGAATT
Source organism: Oncorhynchus mykiss (assembly GCF_013265735.2). NCBI lineage: Eukaryota > Metazoa > Chordata > Actinopteri > Salmoniformes > Salmonidae > Oncorhynchus > Oncorhynchus mykiss. The sequence continues at coordinate 23,772,596 of NC_050570.1, forward strand.
CCGTACAAACATCCATGCATGTGTAACAATTAAATAAATGAAGGGATTCTTCCTGTAACAGCTGTCAGGTTCCTCCTGTACCATGGGGTATTGTCTGCCTACAACAAGGCCTTGATGGATTACAATAGATGAAAACGTAATTAGGACCTCACTCTATCAACTCCTTTGGTTGGATTCATTCTGATCACAAATGACGACCTGATATTTTAGGTAACTTAAAATGCCATTGGTCTATCTGCCTGCACAATGAGACACCTCTGAGGGAGTGGTGATAGCACAACATGGATCAATGTCTCAAATGAAGAAAAATGGGTCCATGGCACAAGAATTTACAGCATTTATGGCTTTAACAGGTGAAAAACAGTATTGAATTCCCACTTAGGGGAGGCTCATCACCCACTGAAATTGCCAACTACTTTAATGATTTTTTTAATTGGCAAGATTAGCAAACTTAGTCATGACACAACAACAACAATCTCTCAACCTACTCATCCATTCGTAACTGACCAAATTATGAAAGACAAGCATTGTCATTTTGAATTCTGTAAAGTGAGTGTGGAAGAGGTGAAAAAATTGTTGTCTATCAACAATGAAAAGTCACCTGGGTCTGACAACTTGGATGGAAAATTACTAAGGATGATAGCGGACTATACTGACACTCCTATTTGCCATCTCTTCAATCTAAGCCTACAGGAAAGTATGTACCCTCAGGCCTCGAGGGAAGCATAAGTCATTCCACTACCTAAGAATTGCAAAGCACCCTTTATTTTTTATTTTAAGCCTGGATGTGGAGGTCCTGGGCTGGCATGGTTACATGTGGTCTGCGCTTGTGAGGCAGGTTGGATGTACTGCCAAGTTATCTAAAATGACATTGGAGGTGGCTTATGGTAGAGAAATGAAAATTTAACTCTCTGGCAACAGCTCTGATGGACATTCCAGCAGTCAGCATGCCAATTGCAAACTTGTAGCATTGTGTTCTGTGACAAAACTGCACATTTTGTAGTGGCCTTTTGTTGTCCCCAGCACAGGATGCATCTGTGTAATGATCATGTTGTTTAATCAGCTTCTTGATCATCGCTATGCCACACCTGTCAGGCAGATGGATTGTGTTCCACATGCTTTTAGTGTGTGTGGAACATTTCCGGGATATTTTATTTCAGCTCATAAAACATCGGACCAACACTTTACATGTTGCGTTTATATTTTTGTTCAGTATATCAATTTTTTGGTCCTTAAATGAAACGGCTATACTTTTTATATCTTTATCACAATTTTCTTTAACCAATTTTGATCTTTATTGCATGGCCGAGAGACAAGTTCCTTACCTTCTTCCCCTTCTACTTGCCTCTTCCATTTTTGTAATGCTGCAATTACAGTGCATTCGAAACGTATTCAGACCCCTTGACTTTTTCCACATTTTGTTACAGTCTTATTCTAAAATGTATTACCTTGTTGTTTCCCTCATACATCTACACACAATACCCCATAATGACAAAGCAAAAAACTGTTTTTAAAAAAAATATTTGCAAAGTTATTACAAATTCAAAACTGAAATATTATAGTATAGTATTCAGACTCTTTACTCAGTACTTTGTTGAAGCACCTTTGTCAGCGATTACAGCCACAAGTATTCTTGGCCTTGACACTACAAGCTTGGTAAACAAATATTTGGGGAATTTCTTCTGTTCTTCTCTGCATATCCTCTCAAGATCTGTCAGGTGGGATGGGGAGCGTCGCTGCTCCAGAGATGATCAATTGGGTTCAAGTCCGGGCTCTGGCTGGGCCCCTCAAGGACATTCAGAGACTTGTCTCGAAGCCATTCCTGCATTGTCTTGGCTGTGTGCTTAGGGGTTGTTGTACTGTTGGAAGGTGAACCTTCAGCCCAGTCTGAGGTCCTGAGCGCTCTGGAGCAGGTTTTCATCAAGGATCTCCGTTCATCTATCCCTCGATCCTGACTAGTCTCCCAGTCCCTGCCGCTGAAAAATATCCCCACATCATGATGCTCCCACCACTATTCTTCCCAGTAGGGATGGTGCCAGACGTGAAACTTGGCATTCAGGCCAAGGAGTTCAATCTTGGTTTCATCAGACCAGAGAATCTTGTTTCTAATGGTCTGAGAGTCCTTTAAGTGCCTTTTGGCAAACTCCAAGTGGGCTAATTTAATCCATTTTAGAAAAAGGCTGTAACCTAACAAAATGTGGAAAAAAGAAAGGGGTCTGAATACTTACCAAATGCACTGTAGTCTGTTGTCATTTTGAGTAGAGCAGACATTTCCATGTATTTTTGTTAGCTGCATGTGTGACTTAACTCCACCAGCTCTATTTATCACTTACAAAGAGCAGACTGTTTAAAAAAAACTGTAGTTGAAAGATATTGTTTTTTCATCAATTAGTATATTTCAGTTTAACAATAATATTTGTTGTAATATTTGTAGCTTAGCATCCGCATCATCTGACCACTTCCGTGTTGACCGATTCACCTGCGCTTCCTGCTTTAGTTTTTGCTTGCAAGCAGGAATCAGGAGGATAGAATTATGGTCAGATTTGCCAAATGGAGGGTGAGGGAGAGCTTTGTATGCGTCTCTGTGTGTGGAGTAAAGGTGGTCTTGCATTAAAGTCCCCAGCCACTAGGAGTGCCACTTCTGGATGAGCATTTTCTTGTTTGCTTATGACCTTATACATCTGGTTGAGTGCAGTCTTAGTGCCAGCATCGATTTCTGGTGGTAAATAGATGACTACGAATAATGTAGATGAGAACTCTCTTAGTAGATAGTGTGGTCTACAACTTGTCATGAGGTATTCCACCTCCGGCGAGCAATACCTTGAGATTTCTTTAATATTAGACATGTGCACCAGCAGTTATTGACAATTAGACACAACCCCCCGCCCCTAGTCTTACCAGACATAGCTGCTCTGTCCTGTCGATGCACAGAGAAGCCAGCCAGCTCTATATTATCCGTGTTGTTGTTTAGTTACATCTCGATGAAACATAAGATATTACAGTTTTAAATGTCCCGTTGGTAGGATAGTCAGAATCGTAGATTGTCCAGTCTGTTTTCCAATTATTGCATGTTGGCCAATAATACGGAGGGAAGGGGTGGTTTACTACTCATCAGCGAATTCTTACAAGGCACGCTGCCCTCCTCCCCCTTTTTCTCTGTCTTTTCTTCACATTGATGACAGGGCCTTGTCTCGACAAAGCAGTATTTCCTTCGTGTCTGCCTCGTTAAAGAACAAATATTTATCCAGTTTGAAGTGAGTAATCGCTGTTCTGATGTCCAGAAGCTCTTTTCGGTCATAAGAGATGGTAGCAGCAACATTATGTACAAAATGAGTTACAAACAATGCGAGAAAAAAATATATATACATTATTAATAGTAAAAAATCCTTACAATTAACTTCAGTTAGTGGAGACTGAAACAAAACATACTGTATGCTTAAAGTACTTTGCTTCCTCTTTCTAAATATAGTTTGGGGAATCATGGGGGATTCTTTCATTTTAAAAAGACACCCCTAGTTAGAAACTCTGTTGGAGCAGAGATAACTCTTTAATTAAAGGAGAAATTCTGGGATGACTTGCCCTGTTGGAGTAGGGTAAGGTTCTAAGCAGAGAAGCGGCCATGGGATGACATGACATGGTCACAAGTTATGTGATCCCAGGGCACAATCCTGAGATAGAAGTAAGAAAATATCAGCATAACCGCACTAACCGTACTATTTGTGTCGGAAATTGAGTATGTAGTATGCTTACTGGTCATAGATACAAATTCATTGCTTTAACTAATTATGACAAATGTTAAGAAAATGTTGAGCAATGTTATAAAGTAAAGACTATTCAAGTAAATGATGTTATATGTTATGTTGGCTGACAATTTGTTAGTTACACTATCTTTATGAACCGCATAGCATATCATTACAGCTGTATGTAAAGGGAAAGGGAAAGGGGGATACCATGTCAGTTGTACAACTGAATGCCTTCAACTGAAATGTGTCTTTATCATTTAACCCCTCTGAATCAGAGGGCTGCCTTAATCGACATCATGCACCGGTAATATGTTAGCTACCTACCTAACGTTAGTTGGCTACTAATACATTAAACTTGCCAGTATATTAACTATATGCTTTCTAACTACCCAATGTATATTAACTTGATTATTCACATCATTCTTAGCTTAGCTAAATGGTATAGTCGTTGTGAGAACTCAATGGACATTGTTAAATTGGGTGTCTTGTAAATTCACTCTGGCAATCTGCTCCGATTTCAGAGCACTTTCGTCTGAATGTGCCAGAGCGCAGAATAACTGTTGAATTTACACGCTCAACATCCGTTGAATATGGCCGTGTCAGTAAACGTCGGGGGAAAAAAGCGTAATTAAATTGTTGCCGTCAGCACAGTTACAGTCATCAACGCTCTGGATTACATGAAGAAAGCCTAACCAGCTCAGCTAGGGCAACAAAAATGGTCAGAGTGAGATGTTCTCTCATTTATGTCTGGAAGTAGCTAGCAAGCTAGCCAACTTTAGCCAGTTAGCTTGGGTGCTTGACTGCCATTGTGAGGTCAACCCTGCTTCTCTGCCAGAGCGGGCAGTGTGCGCTCTGAAAAGTCTGAATTTATGAACACACCTGAAGTCGTAAGATGTCTACCTAGTAATTTGTTATGCTAACAAGCTAGCAAGATGCTGCATAGCAACAGTATCAACTTCAGGTAGGCAGGCGAAGCGCAAGTATGCTCATCTGAAAAGTTACTGTTCATTTACAGTATACTAAAATGAAATAATACTAATAGTATGTAGTATATAATCACCTCTTCGAGATCGGTGTCCCGTCCACGGGACGGTTAAGCTAACGTAGACTGATGCGATTAGCATGAGGTTATAATTATCAAGAACATTTCCCAGGACATAGACATATCTTATATTTGCAGAAAGCTTAAATTTGTGTTAATATAACTGCACTGTCCAAATTACAGTAGCTATTACAGTGAAATAATACTTTGCTATTGTTTGAGGAGAGTGCACAATTTTGAACATGAAAATGATTAACTAACAAATTAGGCACATTTGGGCAGTCTTGATATACAATTTTGAACAGAAATGCAATGGCTCATTGGATGAGTCTAAAACTTTGCACATACCCTGCCTCCATCTAGTGGCCAAAATCTAAATTGCACCTGGGCTGGAATAATACATGATGGCCTTCAAAGATGATGGTACAAAAAAAATACAAAAGAACAGTTGTTTTTTTCTTTGTATTATCTTTTATCAGATCTATTGTGTTACATTCTCCTACATTCCTTTCACATTTCCACAAACTTCAAAGTGTTTCCATTCAAATGGTACCAAGAATATGCATATCCTTGCTTCAGGGCCTGAGCTACAGGCAGTTAGATTTGGGTATGTCATTTTAGGCAAAAAAATAGTAAAAAAGGGGCGGATCCTTATGTTTATGTAGTATACTGTATGTTAGTATGGGTGTTCAAACACAGCTTGGGTATGTGAGTATGTTGATAGAATGTGTATGTATGCTTAGATGGCAGGTTTGAAACCTGTTATCAAAATGGATATTCCGGGGGTAGCGGAAAATTACCGACTCGTAGTGTGAGGGGCCGTTGGTCATTGGAAAAGTGAGTGTAGCGGGGCAAGGGAGCTCGAAATTGGCCAAATTTACGACAGGGAAAGTATTATATTTAGTGAGGTAACAGGCAGAATCTAAAGCTATTTTAAGATATTACCCATATCTCTGACCACAGAACCAGTAAAAAAAATTCCCTGGTAATGTTACTACATTGCGCCGGGTGTGAAACTAATTTTGGGGTTGGAAGAAACTATGCAAAATGCCAGGGGAATGGATTCTAAAAGGTAACAATTAAAATGACCAGGTCAAACACTCCAGAAAACCTTGAGGGTTTTTAATCTCGTGAGACACTTTATTCCGTCTTATTCTGAAATAGATTTATAGAATTGACGAAAGGAAGGAGGGGTCACGAGAAATTAAAGTGGAGTTAATATTGTGAGTAATTGTTTGTGGAGTTTTGAAAAAGCTATTATGTCTGGTGCCAACATTGGGGTTGCCAAACTTGAAATTACCTTTTAAAAAGTTTGTTCATGAACATGAAGGGCATTGTAGTACGGTGGTTACATAAAATCATGTAGGAGAAGAGAGACCAGTCATATACGGGAGTAAATTGTTACACTCAGTGGTGAGAGAGAAGCCACTGTGTCTAAGTATAGTGTAGGCTACACAAAGAGTAAATACATGTTGGGATGGGTTAATACACAAACGATTAATGAGTGGAGGGAGGACGGTGGCCTCCTAGTAAACATAAGATCTCATGTTTTGTTTAGTCTGTAATTTAAAACTTTTTGTTCACCTGGTAAAGTAACGTTAGACGAAAGACAGGGGTAGAGTGTAGTAGAGTATGTAGAGGGAAACAAGTGTTAGAGTGGAATAGAAATGTACTGGGTGATGGTGATTGAGAGTTAAAGGATTCAGAGATGTAGATTAATTGGAAAGTAAATTGGTTTAAGATTTAGAAAAATGAAAACTAACTAAATTATTATTTTCTCTTTTAGGAGAGGATGGGGTGTTTCTATCTCTCCCTTTGAAATGTTTCCCGAGGCTGTTGCCTTGGGAGAGTAGTTAGTGACATTCTGCAGTTTTATAAAGTATATACAGTGGTCCCTCCTTTAAAAGTTGCAAGTTTACTTACACCGCGGGGCTTCATTGCTCCAGACCACCACAAGGGGGATTTAGAGCACTCATTATGCATTTGGGTCCCAAGGTTTTTATATGACTAATCATATCGAGTGTTTCCAATGATGAATTTGACGCGGAGCCACCCCTCCCGTGTGGCTTTCTTCAGCAAAGATGGCTGACAAAACATTTTTTGGAGGCAAATGTCAGTAGTTATAATGTAGTAACAATCAAGCAAAAAATGTACAATTGAGAGGAATATGTTAGTTAATATAGAGACAAACGATTGTGCATATTTTTTTGTCATAAAGTTAATTTACGAAAATCGCTATTTTGCAAGTTTTTTTCTGTCATATCCAATACCAGGTGTATCAAGCTCCATTCTGTGAATGACGCTGTGTCTGCATGTATGTGTTACAATTATACACTTCAACAGTGTTTACCACTCTGCTTCTGGGACATCAATAATTACACATTGTAACTATGCAATAGACTAGAAACATGATTTTGTAATTCATATATATACAGAATAAAAAACAGTACATCCTGCCAGCACGCCCACAAGCATGCTGAATGACACGTGGAAGAGAGCGAGGAATGAGATGGGAGTAACAATTCAGGCTATTTGCTCTAAGATCTGCATAATAATGTAATGAAACAAGCATAGAGCAGGTTTCTAACCCTCAACATTCTAGCCTGAAGTCTAGCACACTTTCTACTGTGCCTAAATGTATTAATTGGGGTTGGGGCCGATTGTGGCTAAAAACACTTTATCAATTGGAATCTTTAACATGTGGAAAGGGGGAAAAGTATTATTATTATTCGTTTTTCACAAGCGCAGCAGGATGGGCTATTAGCGGAACAATAGACTATTCAACCTTTACTAAAGAATTGTCTAATAGCCAAGCTAGGTGTGAACCCCAACTTGCAACAAATCATTTGTGTCTACCTACACACGTATCTACCTACACATGTTCTGAAATATATATATATATATCAGAACATTAACCGCATATATATGTATGTATACATATATATGCGGTTAATGTTCTGATATATATATGTATATATATATATATGTTTCGAATTCAGGCTGTATCACATCTGACTGTGATTGGGAGTGTCATAGCGTGGCACACATTTGGCCCAGCGGGTTTGATTGGCCTTCATTAGCCGGGGTAGGCTGGTGCTGAAAATATAGCTAGCTTGTTATGCAAGTGTTGCACACCAACAGATGGAGAAAACCTACACCAGTCGAGCAATTCATTTCAACAATCTTCATTTTAATTTTACTTTTCAAACAACAAGAGGGCTTAATTGGAGTCTATTTCTTCGGAGCCCAGACCTATATAAAATGCCTTAACAGGCGGAGGTAGGCTATGAGGCTTTATTAGGCCTACTTACAATTGCAACTGGTCAAAAATGTAGCATCCTACATAAAACAATCATTTAACAATTGTTTTTTAATCTAAACATTGTAACTAATAATTCAAAGCGCACATTTGTAAATCCCAAACTCTGAAAGTAATTGGAAAGGTAGATACAAATGATGTGTGACACAATAAAGAATGTAAAAAAGATGTAAACAAGATTCTGTGTTTTTATTTACAGTATTAGCCCATCATGCAAATGTTTCCTATTAGCAGGACAATATACTTTTTATAACCCTGCTACTGTTGTGAAAATCCCCCAACTTGCAATGTATGATGGTTAACTACTCTAAAGTGTTACATTTCTAAGTCAAAACAGCAGTACAGTATTTATTCAGTAACATCTTTATGCTTTTGTTAATAAAATAAAATGATGAGAAAAAAGACATTCAAATGAGGATGTTTATATAAACTACATTTTAGTTGCACTTCCAGCCAGCTCCACGACCACAGGTAAAACCTTGCTGAGATGATCAATGTATTTGTTGCATTGTTGTATCGTCAATTTCTCTAGCAAAAAAACATCTTGATGGCCTTCACCAGTTCATCTTTGCTTGTCTGCTTGGCAGAGTTACTGATGAATGTTTTCAGTTGATGCCAAATAAGTTCGATCAGGTTTGAATCAGGAGACCTACATGTAGAGATGAAAACAATATTTGTAGATAAGGTGTTGTATCTAGGGTCCAGCATATCTCTTGATGATTTCTTCCTCAAAGAAATCTCAAGTCATGATACCTAAAAAAGGAGGCAAGAGTGAATTATTCTGGAACACATAACAGTCTGTGAGTTTTAGGTTCCAATATTTTATGTACCTTTTGCTCTGTAAATAGCCAAACTTACCATCAAAAATCAAATATGGGCCTGGTCCCTGGCGAGAAATTGCCCCCCACACACATGGAGTTTGAACGGATGCTTGGGACTCGGCTTGCTTGATCTTCCTTTTTTTTGTAGCAATTTTGAGCAATTTGAAATACAATATGAAAATGTGCAGCGTACAGTACAGACAAGCAGTTGATTTATTTAAGCATTATTTTTTAGCATTATTAGACCTACATTAAAGTATGGTAGCCTACTGTTCCTGTTCATTTTCCTGGGATTTCGAGGTCGGCGTAAAACAGGCATCTGATGATAGTGTTTGCGAATAGCACTGTCCGTGACCAAAATCCCCAAGTCTACCAGTATTTTTGAAATGTCTCCAGTAGATTTTCCGTTCCTCCTGAATGGCCTAATCTGCTCACTTAAATGAATAGAGATCCTGTTCATGGTGCTACAATATAATCAAATTGAGGACAATCGACAGACAATCTGCTCTATACTTAGAGCCTATTGTAACCTGAAAGTCACGCCTTTCCTCACGCAGACCAAAACTCCACCCTTAACACAGTTACCATTCAAAAATGAGCTGTTCATTTTTTTTAAATCACATTGCGACCAAAGAGAACTGCTATGCTTTATCTTGGCCAGGTCGCAGTTGCAAATGAGAACTTGTTCTCAACTAGCCTACCTGGTTAAATAAAGGTGAAATAAAAAAATAAAAAAAATGAAATGGGATTCGTTTTCATCAAACCAGCATCTTTCTATGGTCCTACCCATTCCAGGGTTAGGACTGTAACCACCAGAGAACTTGAAAATGAGCTGGAGCTGAGAGGATCACCAAAACTAAAGGTATTTTGGTTTCAGAGCATTTTACATAAAGAAAATATAAGGTATATAGCCTATCAATGTGTAAGCATACTGTATAATAAACTCGATAATTGTGTACGTAAAATGTGAATACATTTTTGCAGAGCTTACAACAAATGCCGATTCCATCCGTGGAGATCAGTGGACAAAGGGCTGGACAATGGGCCACACCGAAAAAACACAAGGTTGCCAAGAAGGCGGTTAGTTAAGCAAGATTCTTAAAATGTGTACAGCATTTGTGTGTTGGAATCACTTTGAATTCTTAATTGATCTACTGTTTCTATCATAGTCCATTGCAATCGATGGGGGCTCAGGGCGGTACCATTCTGCTCATCTGATGAAGGTGCTCATGGGTGAGATTCAAACTTTGAAGACCGAGATCGAGTCATTGAAGGCAGATCATCAGAAAGAGAAACATTCTCTGAGGGCAGAGATACGGGCGACAGCTGATGCATTGGTCCAGAGCCAGGCGGTATTGGCGGAGAGTCACACCTCATTAGCGGAGAGTCAGGCGGCATTGGCGGAGAGTCAGGTGGAGAATGACACGTTGAAAAGGGCGAGGAAGGAGATGGAGTCACAATCCATGTCAGGCACACCTGTGAGCTCTGGAACTCCACCTCCACCTCCGACAGAGTCAACATACGTGGCGGGTTCGTCAGGTCACCCTGACATTTCCATTTCTTTTCTGACAACTGAACTTGACCAACTGCTCACCAGGCACAGCAAGGGTCGCCCGGACCGTTATGCTGTTCTGCTATTCCAAGGATGTGTAACTGAAGAGAGATACCACGAGTGGGCACAGAATACAAACTGAGATGGATCCCGAGGCAAATGTGGCTTACCAGTGAACCTCCGGGTGTTCATCGTTAATACTGTGTCTCTGAAGTTTCTGTCCATGACTGATGCAACCCGAAAAAGCATTAAAAACATTAAAAAGCATTAAAGGTCAACGAGAAAGTCTGGACATGGCCTGCTCTCCCTTAGGTAAGGAATTATGCACTTTCCCATGTTTACTACAGTATGTACTATACGCTACGTTTACTTGTCAGACTGCACAGTAGCCCAAAAAACAAATGCAGGTGGCTTATATCTTCAAAATGCTTTAAATGCTTTATTATCCATATGTAAAAGCATATACTGTACATTACTGTATTTCTTCATCAGCATCTTTAAGCTTTTGTTAATAAAATAATGACAAAAATACTCTTTCAAAATGTCCATAACGAATTACTTGTTCAAATATGCCATGATATTCTTGAGATATGTGTTGACTGAATATATGCAAGTGATGTCTGCTTTATTGCCTTTTTCTCGCTCACTCTAGGTTAAATGAAAACAAAATCTCCAAAATATCGTTACTTTTTAAACAAAGTGAGTATTATTATTATTATTAATGAATTCAGAATTATATATAAGCCCCTTAGGATCTGTGAGAATATCTAAAGGAAAATGCCCCTATTAATTTAGAGTCCTCCAATCCTGTAAATGTAATTATTGGTGGAGAGTCACGTCTTTGAAAAACATATTTTTCGATATACTGTAGACCTACCATCGGCGAAATGAGTCTCACTAGTGTTGAGTAATGTCTAATGCATAATTCTGTAGTAGACATCACAACTATGTTGTGAAGACATCGCAACTATGAAATAACATTGTACAGCGCCATATTTTCCATTCCATTCTAACAGAAACCCATAGGGTTTTTTGTTTTTCATGGAAGAGAAATACCATAATATTAATCAAATGAATTAAGCAATTACCAGTCAAAGTTACTACAGTATGTATTGTAAACTGCACAGTAGCCTAATAAACAAATGAACAAATTTTGTTAATAAACTAATGATAAAAAATACTCTTTCAAAATGCAGATGTTGATTAAGTTATGGATAATTAATACATAATACATAGATTTACAGAAATATTGGAACAAAGCCTATATTTTCAATTTGTTTTCATGGAATAGGAACACCATAATATTATTCAAATGATTAAGCAAGTACCAGTCAAAAGTTTGGGCACACCTACTCATTCCAGGATTTTAGCTAAGGGATTCTTTAGCTAAATAGCCCAGCACTGTACTGCCTACCGTCACATTGTACAGCGCCATATTTTCCTTTCCATTCTAACAGAAACCCAGAGGGTTTTTCATTTTTCATGGATTAGAAACACCATAATATTAATCAAATTAATTAAGCATGTACAAGTCAAAAGTTTGGACACACCTACTCATTCCAGGATAAAAAAAAACAAACTATTTTCTACATTGTAGAATAATAGTGAAGATATCACAACTATGAAATAACGCATGCCCTGTATTCTGTAGTACAGACACGGCTTGTTCTCCATTATGTAAGGAATTAGGCACTCTCCCATGTTTACTACAGTATTTATTGTAGACTGCACAGTAGCCTAATATATAAAATTTTTAAATTCTTAAATAAAATAATGATAAAAAATGCTCTTTCACCTCTGGCCGCGACCGGGAGGTCCGTGGGGCGACGCACAATTGGCCTAGCGTCGTCCGGGTTAGGGAGGGATTGGTCGGTAGGGATCTCCTTGTCTCATCGCGCACCAGCGACTCCTGTGGCGGGCCGGGCGCAGTGCGCACTAGCCAAGGTTGCCAGGTGCACGGTGTAGCCTCCGACACATTGGTGCGGCTGGCTTCCGGGTTGGATGCGCGCTGTGTTAAGAAGCAGTACGGCTGGTTGGGTTGTGTATCGGAGGACGCATGACATTCAGCCTTCGTCTCTCCCGAGCCCGTACGGGAGTTGTAGCAATGAGACAAGATAGTAGCTACTACAACAATTGGATACCACGAAATTGGGGAGAAAAAGGGGTAAAAAAAAAAAAAAAAAAAAAAAGCTCTTTCAATAACGTATTACTATGGGAATAAATATCACTGATTTACAGATATATTGGAACAAAGTTGTCTAATGAAGGCAAACAATTTAGAATCCTACGATCCTGCACCCTACTCCCGACGTCACGTTGTACAGCGCCATAGAAACCGTGAGGGTTTCATTTTTCATTTTTCTCTGAATAGAAACACCACAATATTAATGAAATTAATTAAGCCACAAGGTTTTAAATTCTCTGGTAATGCCAATACGGAATACTATCAAATGCTTCTCAAAGATGCCCTCTGGTGGTCAAACTAGCAATAACTTGCAGTAACAGATAAATTGTCTGAGAATTAAAAGACGTGCCACAGAATGCCGAGGCAGCACGCAAGGTGTGCTGCAGTATGACGCAACTTTTAAAGGAGGAACCACTGTATGTATCTGGATTTGGCCGTAAAAGGAGCTTCCAAATAAGTAAGGCCTGGCCATTGGTTTGTTTGTTTTTGCCCTACGTTTTACCACACACAGCAGCACATGCACACACAACCCACCGGTTATGAATATTTGTTAGATGCTGTTTATTGTGATTTATTGTGTGGGGTCTTTTTAATTATTGTGCAGAGTCTTTTTAATTTGGTTGTAAACTGAGTACGCAGAATGATGAAAATGTTTCTAAATGGTTTCTGAAGTACAGGAAAAGAAAGGGGAAAGAAAATGCTAAATGGTGTTGAATGACCTTGTCTTGACCTGACTTTCTGGTGAGGCCTAATCAACCTCACTAGAAATGATAGAGACATTGGATGATATTTAAGTATAATATGAAAAAGTATATTGTTGTTCTTGTTTTGGTTGTTACAGTGCCTTGCGAAAGTATTCGGCCCCCTTGAACTTTGCGACCTTTTGCCACATTTCAGGCTTCAAACATAAAGATATAAAACTGTATTTTTTGTGAAGAATCAACAACAAGTGGGACACAATCATGAAGTGGAACGACATTTATTGGATATTTCAAACTTTTTTAACAAATCAAAAACTGAAAAATTGGGCGTGCAAAATTATTCAGCCCCGTTAAGTTAATACTTTGTAGCGCCACCTTTTGCTGCGATTACAGCTGTAAGCCGCTTGGGGTATGTATCTATCAGTTTTGCACATCGAGAGACTGACATTTTTTCCCATTCCTCCTTGCAAAACAGCTCGAGCTCAGTGAGGTTGGATGGAGAGCATTTGTGAACAGCAGTTTTCAGTTCTTTCCACAGATTCTCGATTGGATTCAGGTCTGGACTTTGACTTGGCCATTCTAACACATGGATATGTTTATTTTTGAACCATTCCATTGTAGATTTTGCTTTATGTTTTGGATCATTGTCTTGTTGGAAGACAAATCTCCGTCCCGGTCTCAGGTCTTTTGCAGACTCCATCAGGTTTTCTTCCAGAATGGTCCTGTATTTGGCTCCATCCATCTTCCCATCAATTTTAACCATCTTCCCTGTCCCTGCTGAAGAAAAGCAGGCCCAAACCATGATGCTGTCACCACCATGTTTGACTGTGGGGATGGTGTGTTCAGGGTGATGAGCTGTGTTGCTTTTACGCCAAACATAACATTTTGTATTGTTGCCAAAAAGTTCAATTTTGGTTTCATCTGACCAGAGCACCTTCTTCCACATGTTTGGTGTGTCTCCCAGGTGGCTTGTGGCAAACTTTAAACAACACTTTTTATGGATATCTTTAAGAAATGGCTTTCTTCTTGCCACTCTTCCATAAAGGCCAGATTTGTGCAATATATGACTGATTGTTGTCCTATGGACAGAGTCTCCCACCTCAGCTGTAGATCTCTGCAGTTCATCCAGAGTGATCATGGGCCTCTTGGCTGCATCTCTGATCAGTCTTCTCCTTGTATGAGCTGAAAGTTTAGAGGGACGGCCAGGTCTTGGTAGATTTGCAGTGGTCTGATACTCCTTCCATTTCAATATTATCGCTTGCACAGTGCTCCTTGGGATGTTTAAAGCTTGGGAAATCTTTTTGTATCCAAATCCGGCTTTAAACTTCTTCACAACAGTATCTCGGACCTGCCTGGTGTGTTCCTTGTTCTTCATGATGCTCTCTGCGCTTTTAACGGACCTCTGAGACTATCACAGTGCAGGTGCATTTATACGGAGACTTGATTACACACAGGTGGATTGTATTTATCATCATTAGTCATTTAGGTCAACATTGGATCATTCAGAGATCCTCACTGAACTTCTGGAGAGAGTTTGCTGCACTGAAAGTAAAGGGGCTGAATAATTTTGCACGCCCAATTTTTCAGTTTTTGATTTGTTAAAAAAGTTTGAAATATCCAATAAATGTCGTTCCACTTCATGATTGTGTCCCACTTGTTGTTGATTCTTCACAAAAAAATACAGTTTTATATCTTTATGTTTGAAGCCTGAAATGTGGCAAAAGGTCGCAAAGTTCAAGGGGGCCGAATACTTTCGCAAGGCACTGTAATTGTTCTTGTCTTTTGATAGCATCCAGTCGAAGTTATCAACTGCCTTTTCTCTCATGTCTTTTCTCTCAGGAGTGCTACCTGAGTCCACGTGGAATGAGCATGGAGAGAGATCCCGTCCAAACTTCTCTCCTACTGCTGGTGTACTGGTAGGAAAATGGACAAGACATAATGGACTGTAAAGGGCAGTGGCGGCTCAGGTGAGAGACATTATCAAGGGCCATCCACTTTGAGCATGTGCCATTGGGAGGACGAACTGAAACACTCTCTGAAGCAGAACATGAAGAAACACAAGAAAAAGAGTGCCGAGAAGTAGGGGGTGGTCAACTGTGCCTGTAAATCTATTTAGGGTTGCCCTAAACTGTTTATTTGGGGTATCATGTTGATTTTGGAGGTCTACACACTGGGAAGCTTATTGTAAATTAGATTAAAATGCATTGAGATACCGATCTGTCATTAACATGCCACTCGCAACACTAAAACAGGGACAAACGGGGGCCGTAATGAAAAAAGTTAATACTGGTAATATATGGTCATTCTAACCGTGTCGATGTGTGCTAAGTTGAGGGTCTTGAATTTGAGTGATAGACTCAACGTGGAGCACTGAAGACTGCCATTCCAAATTTGGGTTGTATAACATTGATAGGAGGGGTTTTGTTTTACCATTTCTGGCTGATACAGTACAATTGACTTGAGCATGTTTTAGTATGTTTATAACTATATAACTATCCCCAAAGCCAGCATTTCCTTTGGCCACCTTTCCTTCCAGTTCTCTGCTGCCAATGACTGGAACGAATTGCAAAAATATCTCCCTCTCTCTCTAACTTGAAGCATCAGCTGTCAGAGCAGGTTACCGATCACTGTACCTGTAAATAGCACACCCAACTACCTCATCCCTATATTATTACTTACCTTCTTGCTCTTTTGCACCCCAGTATCTCTACCTGCACATCATCATCTGCACATATATCACTCCAGTATTAATGCTAAATTGTATTTATTTTCGCCTCTATGGCCTATTTATTGCCTACCTCCCTACTCTTCTACATTTGCATACACTGTACATAGATCCTTTTATTTTCCATTTATTTTGTGTTATTGACTGTATGTTTGTTTATGTGTAACTCTGTGTTGTTGTTTTTGTCGCACTGCTATGCTTTATCTTGGCCAGGTCGCAGTTGTAAATGAGAACTTGTTCTCACCTGGCCTACCTGGTTAAATAAAGGTGAATAAATACATTTAAACAAATATAAGTCGACTAGCAGTAGTGACTGATGTGTTATGGGTTAGATGTATTTCGTTATTTAACTAGGCAAGTCAGTTAAGAACAAATTCTTATTCACAATGACGGAATGATATATGTGCAAATGTATTTGAAACAGGAGGCCACCTCACCGGAAGGGAAGTTCGCTGTAGTATTAGCATCACATCTCATCACATCTCATCACATCTCTTGCCAAATTATAGGTGACCATTGCTGTACATTGATACCCCAGGGTGAGGGTAACTTGACTATTGTAGTGGAACATCTGAAAGAGCTCAGCGGTGATCTCGCAAACGAACACCAACAAGAGAACGATTGGAGTCCGTTTGGGGATAGGTTCAGTCGTTATTTGGTTTTATGAAAGCTACAATATTTCATTGGTTGATTTATGGCTTAGTTATCTTTTTAGCAATTATGCTTATTATAACTTGTGTTTGGTGATGAAGTATGTACTGATGTTTAATTCATATGTCCTTGCCCCCTTCTGAGAATTAATTGCACTATGTGAAGGTTTGAAACTCAATGACAATAGAGGTAATTTACGATTGTAATGTAAGACAGTCTTCATTGTTCCCTCTTTCCCCTCATGCTTGTTTGATGAAAATGCTTGTAGGTAATTTCCTATTAGGTTGAGACTTAGTCTCAAAAGGGTGGATATGTGGAGGAAATTAATTAATCACATAGTATGCTGTTTAGACATACTGTTTTATACTTAATTAATTGTCCATGGTTATATGCTAATATTTTTTACTGATACAAACTTATCTTGTGTGACTTAATCATAAATCTGAGCGTGGAGATTTATGAGCCGTTTGGGTGCGACTGCAGGATGTGACCTCTTATGTTTACAATCGGCAGGAATTGAGCTATGTGTGAATTACAGGGAGGAAGAGAGAATGGTGGAGATAATGGCTATCTTGATCTGCACAGATGAGCTAAATTACTTTACAACTCTGTTCCCTGGCCCTATTTCTGCACATCTGCTAACTGTCACACAGATAAGAGGATGTACTTTCTATAAAAGGGGATTGACAACTCTGTCATTGGGCATTTCAACTCTGAACTATTTGAGTGATTGTTGATTGCTCCATTTTTGCAAATCTTATAATAATGTTGCTGTTTGAAGAAATCTACAGTCTCTCTTCTTTTTGTTAGAATTTCCACCACAACTCATACACACTACCCACCCTTCCCCCACAAACAACCACAGGCTCAGATGTTCAACAGTTGTTCCATCCCCGAGTCGAACTCAAGAGAAGACTTGATGTGCGAATGCATATACAGTTGCAGCTGTCTGAGAAGGCATGCAAAATTGAGCAAGAATGGGGAGATTAACCAATGTCAAGTCCTAGGTGATGGAGCTCAGATACACCCCCCTACCCTGAAACACACACATGCTCGTCCCCCGTTATAACCAGAGCCACAATAATTTCCCCTCTCTCTGAGTGACCCCTCCCCATGGGTTCCTGCTGCTAGTGTTACTAGCACTGCCACTACCTAGGAGGGTAGTGTCCCCAATGAAATTCTCATCGGCTAGGTAAAAGGTCATCAAATTTCTCATTAGAAGCTTTGAGAAACTCCTTCTATATTATTTTCACTCATCCGGGGGCTTTGGCTTTGTTGGACCAACCCTGCAAGGCAGGCTCAGACTCTTGAGGGGCCAGTGCTGCTCTAGTTGGTCTCTGACTGCGTTTATCTTTCTGTCTTGGCTGCAGATAGGCTACTTGCAGTAGGCCTATAAAACAGATAAGGACTTCTCCTTAGTGTGTGGGTCGCTCAGGTGGGTGTCTAGGGTATAGGGTTGGGGACCGTTCCATCATGATAGGACAATAAATAAACTATATTTATAATTCATTTAAAAATGTATATCCCATATCGGCTCTTAAGAACATACAGCTGGTGGGTTATACACTCTATCGGCAGGACAGCACAGCAGCCTCTGGTAAGACACGGGGCGGGGACCTATGCATTTATGTAAACAACAGCTGGTGCACGATATCTAAGGAAGTCTCAAAATATCTCATGATAAGATGTAGATCACACAATCTACCTAGAGAGTTTTTATCTGTATTTTCCGTAGCTGTCTGCATACCAACACAGACAGAGGCGGGCACTAAAACCGCACTCAATGAGCTGTATTTTGCCATAAGCAAACAGGAAAACGCTCATCCAGAGGCGACGAGTCATGTGGTCGGTGACTTTTTCAGTTTTACCTAATTTCTATCAGCAGAGATGCGTACAAAGCTCTCCCTCACCCTCTATTTGGCAAATCTGACCATAACAATATCCTCCTGATTCCTGCTTACAAGCAAAAATTAAAGCAGGAGGCTCTAGTGACCCAGTCTATAAAAAAGTGGTCAGATGAAGCAGATGCCAAACTACATGACTGTTTTACTAGCACAGACTGGAATATGTTCTGGGATTCTTCCGATGGCATTGAGGAGTACACCACATCAGTCACTGGCTTCATCAATAAGTGCATCAAGGACATCATCCCCACAGTGACTGTATGTACATACCCCAACCAGAAACCATTGATTACAGGCAACATCCGCACTGAGCTAAAGGGTAGAACTGTTGATTCAAGGAGCGGGACTCTAACCGGGATGCTTATAAGAAATCCTGCTATGCCCTCTGATGAACCATCAAACAGGCAAAGAGTCAATACAGGACAAAGATCGAATCGTACTACACCAGCTCCGACGCTCGTTGGATGTGGCAGTGCTTGCAAACTATTACAGACTACAAAGGGATGCACAACCGCGAGCTGCCCAGTGACACAAGCCTACCAGACGAGCTAAATAACTTCTATGCTCACTTCGAGGCAAGTAATACTGAAACATGCATGAGAGCATCAGCTTTTCCAGACGACTGTGTGATCACACTCTCTGTAGCCGATGTGAGTAAGACCTTTAAAAAGGTCAACATTCACAAGGCTGCTGGGCCAGACAGATTACCAGAACGTGTACTCTGAGCATGCGCTGACCAACTGGCAAGTGTCTTCACTGACATTTTCACCTTCTCCCTGTCTGAGTCTGTAATACCAACATGTTTCAAGCGGACCAACATAGTCCCTGTGCCCAAGAACACTAAGGAAACCTGCCTAAATGACTACTGACCCGTAGCACTCATGTCTGTAGCCATGAAATGCTTTGAAAGGCTGGTCATGGCTCACATCAACACCATTATCCAAGAAACACTAGACCCACTTCAATTCGCATAATGCACCAACAGATCCACAGATGATGCAATCTCTATTGCACTCCACACTGACCTTTCCCACATGGACAAAAGGGAACACCTATGTGGAATGTTATTTATTGACTACAGCTCAGCATTCAACAGTATAGTGCCCTCAAAGCTCATCACTAAGCTAAGGACCCTGGGACTAAACACCTCCCTCTGCAACTGGATCCTGGACTTCCTGATGGGCCGCTCCCAGGTGGTAAAGGTAGGTAACAACACATCCACCATGCTGATCCTCAACATGGGGTTCCCTGCGGTGCGTGCTCACTCCCCTCCTGTACTCCCTGTTCAAGCATGACAGCATGGCCAGGCACGACTCCAACACCATCATTAAGTTTCCTGATGGTAGGCCTGATCACCGACAACGATGAGACAGCCTATAGGGAGGAGGTCAGAGACCTGACTGTGTTGTGCAAGAACAACATCCTCTCCCTCAACATGATCAAGACAAGGGAGATGATTGTGGACTACAGGAAAAGAAGGACTGAGCATGCCCCCATTCTCATCGACAGGGCTGTAGTGGAGCAGGTTGAGAGCTTAAAGTTCCTTGGCGTCCACATCACCAACAAACTAACATGGTCCTAGCACACCATGACAGTCGTGAAGAGGGCACCACAAAACCTATTCCCCTCAGGAGACTGACAAGATTTGGCAAAGGTCCTCAGATCCTCAAAAGGTTTTTAGAGCTGCACCATCGAGCGATTCCTGACTGGTTGCATTACTGCCTGGTACTGCAAAACACTTACACTTGCACTTGTATACCAGAGTTGGCTGGCCTTCTCTAGTCACTTGTAGGCTCAGTCACTGGCATACTTTTAGTTACAAAGCCATTTTGGGTTTATTAGCTTTTTATTTGGGCATTTTTATTGTTCAGAAATGTGGTGGGTACTCTCTTCGTTTGCTGGACTTTATCCTGCTAACTGTTCCAAATATCCGAACTGAATTTGGTAAAGGGCTTTTATGTATTCTGCGCCATCTTCTTGGAACACCTTACAAAATACTTTTAAACTGGAAGAACTTGTTCCGATTGGTATTTTTAAATCACTGATGAATGATTTTGAGACTGATTCCCTGACCTGTCAGTGTTTTTAATTAGCTGTTTTTGATTTTGTTATTCTCTTGTGAATTCTATGGTTTTTACTAGATTACTTGTAGTTTTTCATGTTGTTTGTCTGTCATTTTTTTAATGATTTGGTGCTGCCTATCTTGGCCAGGACGCTCTTGAAAAAGAGATGTTGAATCTTATTGAGCCCTTCCTGGTTAAATAAAGGTTAAATAAAATAAATAAAAATATGGCAACCACAAGGCCCTACTGAGAGTAGTGCGTACTGCTCAGTACATCACCGGGCCAAGCTTCCAGCCATCCAGGACCTCTATACCAGGCGGTGTCAGAGGAAGGCTCTAAAAATTGTCAAAGACTCCAGCCACCCTAGTCATAGACTGTTCTCTCTGCTACCCCATGGCAAGCGGTACAGTAGCGCCAAGTGTAGGCCCAAGAGGCTTCTAAACAGCTTCTACCCCCAAGCCATAAGACTCCTGAACAGCTAATCAAATGGCTACCCAGACTTTTGCATTGTCCCTCCCTACGATGCTGCTACTCTCTGTTATTATCTATGCATAGCTACTTTAATAACTCTACCTACATGTACATAATTACCTTGACACTGGTGCCCCCGCACATTGACACATTGACTCTGTACCGGTACCCCCTGTATATAGCCCTGATATTGTTATTTACTGCTGCTCTTTAATAGTTTGTTATTCCTATCTCTTACTTTTTTAAAGGTATTTTCTGGAAACTGCGTTGGTGGTTAGGGGCTTGTAAGTAAGCATTTCACTGTTGTATTAGCCGCATGTGACAAATAACATTTGATTTGATATCTGCACAAAATTGAAAGCTCTCTCTGTCAGATCTCCTGCTCACAGACACACATGGGCTCAGGAATTTGCAACCATTTTCCTTTTTCACTCACTTTACTCCACAGATGATGCATTTGTATTTTGTGAGTCTGCTAGATCAGAGGCAGTAGTGATGACCACGTGTTCTCTTTATAAATGCATGAATGGGACCATTTTCCTGTCCTGCTAAGCATTCACCATGCAACGAGTACTTTTGTGAGTCTGTAAAAATGTATGGAGTAAAAATTATATTATTTTCTTTAGGAATGTTGTGAAGTAAAAGTAGTTAAAAATAGAGTACAGATACCCCAAAACACTACTTAAGTAGTACTTTGAAGTATTTTTACTTCAGTACTTTACACCACTGCCATCACAATAAACTCGCAAAGCACCCTTTACTGGCTCAAACAGCCGGACGATCAGCCTGCTTACAACCCTTAGTAAAAATTGTGTTTGACCAGATACAATGCTATTTTATAGTAAACAAATGAACAACTGACTTTCACCATGCTTACGGGGGTGGGCACTCAATACGTGCAGCACTGAAATAAATTGATACTAAGAAGCTAGTGGGAGCTGTTTTGTCAGAGTTCAGTGCAGCTTTTGACATTATCAATCATAATCTGCTGCTGAAAAAACATGTGTTATGTCTTTACATCCGCTGCTATATCGTGGATCGAGAGTTACCTGTCTAACAGAACACAGAGGCTGTTCTTTAATGGAAGCCTCTCCAACATAATCGGGCAGAGTTGGACTTCCCCAGGGCAGTTGTCTAGGCCCCTTACTGACACTGGCACTGAGTAAAGCTAATATACTGTATGTATGTATGTATGCCGATGACTCAACATTATACACGTCAGCTACCACAGCAAGTGAAATCACTGCAACACTTAACAAAGAGCTGCAGTCAGTTTTAGAATGGCTGGCAAGTAATAAGCTAGTACTAAATATTTCAAAAACTAAAAGGATTGTATTTGGGACTAACCATTCCCTAAATCTCAACTTAATCTTGTAATTAATACTGTGGAAATAGAGCAAGTTGAGGAGACTAAGCTGTTTGGTGTAACCCTGGAATATAAACAGTTAAGGTCAACACATATTGATGCAATGGTAGCTAAGGTGGGCAGAGGTCTGTCCATAATAAAGTGCTGCTCTGCTTTCTTGACAAGGCTATCAACAAAACAAGTCCTACATGCTCTAGTTTTGTCGCACCTGGACTACTGCCCAGTCATATGGTCGAGTGCCACAAAGAGGGACAGTTGGCCCAGAACAGAGTAGCATGTCTGGTCCTTAAATGTACACAGAAAGCTAACATCAATGACATGAATGTCAATCTCTCCTGGCTCAAAGTAGAGGAGAGAGTGACTGCATCACTACTTGTCTTTGTGAGAGGGATTGACATGTTGAAATTACCGAGCTGTCTGTTCAAATGACTAGCACACAGCTCAGACACCCATCCATAACCCACAAGACATGCCACCAGCAGTCTCTTCACAGTTCTCAAGTCCAGAACAGACTCTGGGAAAAGCACAGTACTATACAGAGCCATGACTACATGGAACTCTATTACACATCAAGGAACTCATGCAAGCAGTAAAATCAGATAAAAAGCTCCAGATAACACTACACCTTATGGAACAACGTGAACTGTTAAGAGAGACACACACAGCACACACACACACATGCATACTCACACACACGCCAACACATGCATTGTACACATGTACAGTGGCTTGCGAAAGTATTCACCCCCCTTGGCATTTTTCTTATTTTGTTGCCTTACAACCTGGAATTAAAATATATATTTTTTGGGGGGGTTTGTATCATTTGATTTACACAACATGCCTACCACTTTGAAGATGCAAATATTTTTTATCGTGAAACAAACAAGAAGACAAAAAAACAGAACACTTGAGCGTGCATAACTATTCACCCCCCCCCCCCCCAAAGTCAATACTTTGTAGAACCACCTTTTGCAGCAATTACAGCTGCAAGTCTCTTGGGGTATGTCTCTATAAGCTTGGCACATTTGCCACTGGGATTTTTGCCCATTCTTCAAGGCAAAAATGCTTCAGCTCCTTCAAGTTAGATGGGTTCTGCTGGTGCACAGCAATCTTTACGTCATACCACAGATTCCCAATTCGATTGAGGTCTTAGTTTTGACTAGGCCATTCCAAGACATTTAAATGTTTCCCCTCAAACCACTCGAGTGTTGCTTAGCAGTATGCTTAGGGTCACTGTCCTGCTGGGAGGTGAACCTCTGTCCCAGTCTCAAATCTCTGGAAGACTGAAACAGGTTTCCCTCAAGAATGTCCCTGTATTTAGCGTCATCCATCATCCTACAATTCTGACCAGTTTCCCAGTCCCTGCCGATGAAAAACACCCCCACAGCATGATGCTGCCACCACCATGCTTCACTGTGGGGATGGTGTTCTCTGGGCGATGAGAGGTATTGGGTTTGCGCCAGACATAGCATTTTCCTTGATGGCCAAAAAGCTACATTTTTGTTTCATCTGACCAGAGTAGCTTCTTCCATATGTTTGGGTAGTTTCCCATACGCCTTTTGGCCAACCACAAATGTGTTTGCATATTTTTTTTTAAGCAATGTTTTTTTTCTGGCCACTCTTCCATAAAGCCCAGCTCTGTGGAGTGTATGGCTTAAAGTGGCCCTATGGACAGATACTCCAATCTCTGCTGTGGAGATTTGCAGCTCCTTCAGAGTTACCTTTGGTCTCTTTGTTGGCCCTCTGATTAATGCCCTCCATGCCTGTTCCGTGAGTTTTGGTGGCCGGCCCTCTCTTGGCAGGTTTGTTGTGGTGCCATATTCTTTCCATTTTTTAATAATGGATTTGATGGTGCTCAGTGGGATGTTCAAAGTTTCTGATCTTTTTTTATAACCCAACCCTGTTCTGTATTTCCCACAACTTTGTCCCTGACCTGTTTGGAGAGCTCCCTGGTCTTCATGGTGCCGCTTGCTTGGTGGTTCCCCTTGCTTAGTGTTGTTGCAGACTCTGAGGCCTATCAGAACAGGTGTATATATACTGAGATCATGTGACAGATAATGTGACACTTAGATTGCACACAGGTGGACTTTGTTTAACTAATTATGTAACTTCCGAAGGTAATTGGTTGCATCAGATCTTATTTAGGGGTTTCATAGCAAAGGAGGTGAATACATATGCACACACCACTTTTCCGTATTTAAAAAAATTTCACTTCACCAATTTTGATTATTTTGTGTATGTCCATTACATGAAATCCAAATAAAATCTATTTAAATTACAGGTTGTAATGCAACAAAATAGGAAAAATGCAAAGGGGATGAATACTTATGCAAGGCACTGTACATTTTAATAATGTTGTATGGTGGTATTGTACATTTTGTGCTGTGGTAGTAGCTAATGGGGATCCTTAATAAATACAAAAAGTCAACATCAAACCAAAAGTATGGATTGCTGTCATTCCTTGTCCATAAAATGCTTACAGGGTAAGGAAATCAATATGTAATTTTGTAGTTTTGGTGAACTATCCCTTTAATATCGAGAGGGATGGGATTCTTTAAAACAAATCACCTGGAACAGCACCATCTAATGGTCAAAACCTGGAAATATCAATATGTAGGATGGGACAAAATCCTAACAACTTCAAATCAAATCATATTGTATTTGTCACATGTGCCGAATACAACAGACCTTACAGTGAAATGCTTAATGATTAATGTCTCTGAACAAGAAAAATCAACAACACCAAATTCACTTGAAATACACTTCATAGGATGAAGAAACAATACTCTGAGTCGCAGCTCCATTCTACTTGTCAGACATAGAGAACTGATACTATATACTTGTTGTTGCGGTGGGATTGGCGTTTGGTATGTGGGGTCAGAGTGTGTCTTTTGACTATTTCTTTGGATCCCTCAGGTCTAACACAGTGTCAGAAAAATGTTTGGTCCAAATCGGATGTTAGGTACCATATTTATTGAATATTACATGAATCCTATTAATTTAAATTGACACTTTTGGTGCAATCAATTAGCTTAATTTATAAGAGATCAAATTGTTTTTTAACAAAATATTAAAGCTAACAACAGAAACAATTTCAGAACAATTTGAAATGGTGGGTGTTGAAATCCTCTTTCTTGTGCTTTTTGAGGTGGAATGACCCCATAGTAATAATGGGTTAGGGCATTTTGTTTCTGCTCCATTTCCAGCTGTACATTTACATACCATGGCTGTGACTTTGTGAGGCTCTCAGCTCTGCCGTGAGAGATTGTCTTGGTTTCTAGCTCACATAGGGCATTCCTCCTCTTGACATATCACTTGCTTTCATACTTCATACAGCATTTTAATTAAGATAATATAAATTCTTGATTTAATTTGGAACATGGAACCAACCAACCATTCCAGTATGGAATCATCTGCCTTTCCTGAAATGGTTTTTCTTCACACACACTTTCTTCAGAAATGTAGGTATTTTTTACCTCCATGTCACACATTATTCATTGCTCAATGAGCAGATGTCTATTTACATAAGCCTGGTGTCGGCAGCACAGAACATTTACACACACTATATAAGCTCATTTCATTTTAAGACATTGGAGGTGTGACTTTAAGCTTGTAGATGTGGATTTTCAGAACAGTCTTACAGTAATAACTGAACAATTTGTGTGTTTGAGGAATAAAGAAGGTATGACATTACAATGTTGGTTTAGTGATAAGGGAAATGATGCTGGCAGGCTCAGCTATAGATAATGTAGTATAGGAGAGGAAGTAGTCAGCATAGCGTATAGGGTCTAGCTGAGGTGAAGGCGAGTGATGTTTGTTGATTTGAGTTATTTGGTGGCAACCCAGAAGTGTTAGTCAGGGTGTACTCTGCTCTACTCTTGTGACGTCTGACTGACTCATTAACATTCTCTGCAAGGTTTTCTCTCACACATCCTCTCCCTCCTAAACGCACATGCACAGGCAAAGATTTTCTGCTTGCAGGCAGACACGAATATGTTTCAGGATGACAGGCTGAGTGACATGCTTTTGCATAGGCTTTGCATATGCGCATTGTAGCATTTTGTTGTGGTACTAGAAAAAAAAATGCCTGGAACGTAAAATAACGTTATTAACCGGCTACCATGCTTTTAAAATAATGGTTCTGTTCCGGAACAGTATGGATCACTTTCATTCCAGGTTCCATTTCTGTTCCTTGAAAAATGTAGTTATATTCCAGTTCCAACCCCTGCTACTAATGCATGCATCCTTCCTTCATTAGAATGCTGGTGTGTCCACAGAACATAAAGATGCTAATGATTTATTTATGATGTAATCCTAAAGGGCCCTGTGCTTCACATTGAAGATCTCACTGCAGGAATCATCTAAACTTGGCCATAATGAGAATGGACAAAAGCACCCACAAGAATAACAAATATGACAGATATTGTCATGATGACATACATGCTACAATCCCTCAGAAATTGGATTCCTTTACAAACACAATGGGCTGTGTTCAATCCGTATCCCGGAAGTTCACCTTTACAGCGCTTTTGACAATTAATGGCAATTTTCCCATGTTTATGAAGACTGCATTCACGGTAAACACTGTATTTATTTTTACATTTCTAGCGTGCAATCTATAATGCTTAAGCAGCGATACAGATTGAATAGAGCACAAGGACTGCCTAACGTGTGTTGTGCAACTGTTTAGCTAAATTCAAATGCAATCAATTCATGTCAAATCAAAACAAATCAAAGTGTATTTGTCACATGCACCGAATACAACAGGTATACCTTACAGTGAAATGTTTACTTACAAGCCCTTAACCAACAATGCAGCTTTATGAAAAAAAATAAGTGTTAAGTCAAAAATAGATAAGTAAAACATTTAAAATAACACTAACAAATAATTAAAGAGCAAAAAATAACAGTAACAAATAATTAAAGAACAGTTCAAGGCCAGTGGCAGATCATTCTGATAAATATTTTTATGAAGTCTCTCTGGAGGTTGAGTTTAGATCAGTCTCAGTATGCACTCTCTCTCGTCCTCTCCCTTTCTGACATCTGTATTGGCTCTAATCCAATCTTTTTTCAGTAAATTCCAAAACTTCCAGAGTCAATTGAAGTGCTTTGTGTGTACTTTTGTGTGTGCTTTTGTGTACAAAAGACACTGATTGTTCACAAATGTGTTTGAGCGTAATAGTGTTTTCATTCTCTGAAGGTGATAACAGCCCCAGTCAGAGAGAGAATACAGAGAAATAGAGAGGAGTTCCTTCAGCTGTCTGAGAATGAACTGCTTTTCCCTCCAGTAACTGTTAGCGCAGCGTCTGTCTTTTAGCAGCACCAATTAAATGTATTTTTTAAAAGCAATGCACTTGTCAAATGAACATTAAAAGAGCATTCTCAATTACTCCCCACTGGGCACACACTGCTTGAATCAACGTTGTTTCAACCTCATTTGTAAAAGTATTTTGACGTGTAATCAACGTGGAAAAATACATAAACCAGTACTGTTATCACCTAATTTCAACCACTTATGTAAACATTGAAATTAGGGAAATAGTTCCACATAAATACATTGACTTAACCTGACAAATAGGTTTTTACATCAATCTAATTCCAATTTAAGAACTATGCATATTTAAAATTGCGTCGATTTTGTTTGAATTTCATATTTTATTAGACATGTTTTATTTGACCTTGTTTCAATGTTGATAGTAAAACAGGGAGATCGTTCAAGATTGATCTCGAAATCGGACGTCTATCCATGTCCTGAGGACGTCGTGAAATGCCTTCAAAACTGTCCACTAGAGGCAACAGTGAGTGCTATTACCATCAAGTAGGCTTTGTTTTGCTAGGGCGTAATCCCATGACTCTGGATCAGAAGGTTGCGCATTTGATCCCAGTTGTGGACACAGTTTTTATTTTGGGGGTTTTAACCCTATCCCAAACTTTAACCCTTACCGTAACCATTCAGAATGAGTTCCTAATCTTAACCCTTAACTTATTCATTTGACTTGTGGAGAAATGGAACAATACAGAGCAGCAGGTGCAACAAAAACATAAATTTAGCAGTGAGACTGTGAGAGCTTGTTGAGTAAAATAGAATGTTTGAATCAACTATATAAAGAGGTACAATATATTGAAATAAAATGTGAAACCACAGTCCAATGATTCATTGACTCCAACTGGTATTTGAGGGGTAATGGACTTCCGTAAGATACAGTCTATCATCCAGATGCCCACCTCTGTGTACCCTGCTTAGCTTTTGAAACAAGCTATGTTTGATTCAGCTGAGGTTTCATGTCAACACATTTAGACATCGATCTGTTTCCATATTAATTTGCTTAGACTACCTAAATTATATAAAAAAGTTGAAATGAACTCTAACTTTTGTTACACAAGCTCAAATCCAATCACATTTTATTAGTCACATGCACCGAATACAACAGGTGTAGTAGACCTTACAGTGAAATGCTTACTTACAAGCCCCTAACCAACATTGCAGTTTAAAAAAATACAGATAAGAATAAGAAATAAAAGTAACAAGTAATTTTAGAGCAGCAGTAAAATAACAATAACAAGACTATATACAGGGGGGTACCAGTACGGAGTCAAGGTAATATTAGTTGAGGTAATATGTACATGTTGTATGTGAAAGTACATTTAGAGTGAGGTTGGGTTTATGTTGTCTATATTGACATCTGATTTGCCCAAAGTACACCATCATTTCAACATGATGCTAGGTATACTATCATTCATCCATTGTTGATTGGATCTTTGGAAGTTTCGAAGTAGTTACCATTAGCCCTATAAATAGGATGCCAAATTCATGAATTCATAATAAACTTTTACCTTTGGATATTGTCTTTTATGTATGTTATTCATAATATACGGTATATATATACTATCCTAGCAGAAGATACATCCTGTTCAAATGTTGATATTTGGTTCAAAATCCAATATCCAGTTTGTCTACACATTAGTGATTGATGGATTCACGTCTCCATCTCAACCACAAATCAAAGTTAAAGAGTAGCACTAAATCAAATCAAACTTTAAATGCACTTCAAATAAAGTTTGATTTGATTTAGTAATATTCTTCAACTTACATTTTTGGTTGAGATGGAGACGTGAATCCAAAATATGAATAACTTGTAGATTACATTTTAAATCAACCAACCAACCTTCATATACAAGACGATATCCATGGGTAAAAGTTCATTTGGCATCCTATATACAGGGCTAATGGCAACTACTTCTAAACTTTCAAATATCCAGTCAACCATTGATACATTATAGTATACCTAGCTACACGTTGAAATGATGGTGTCCTTTGCTGGTCAAATCACATGTCAATGTAGCCTACATAAATACAACCTCACACCGAATTTACTTTCACATAGACTACAGGGCCGAAGTAGACCCCTTTCCTGCAGTCAAATGACCAAGTTGCCCTCAAGTGGCCTCATGGGTGTAATGTTATTCATATTTTTTATAATTTGATAATTAATAAAGTTTATTAAAAAAAAGCAGCCAAAAGACGGTGTTTCTATGTCAAAGGGTTTTGTTATATTTCAGTCTTCTGTAATGTATATGAAGTGTAATTTTGGATTGCAAACTCAAAATGTAATACATTTCAACTCGATATCTGACATGGTACAGGTGTCTTGTTTTTTAAAGACCATAGCTATGTGTGTGAGGTGTATATTTTTGTTTCAAAGTAGACTTGTTTAAGTCTACCAAGAAACACTCTGTGTGACCCTGATTTAGCCCACTGGAGGAAAGGGTTAATTCAGAGGCTTACAGGGTCTGGGCCCAAACCCATAGGGGACCCAGAGTCAGAGAATGTTTTAGTTTTTTTAAGTAAATATTTTTTTTACTGCATCAGCCAACCACAGGAGCCCGCTCTCAATGTTCAAAATACACCAGAAAGCATAATTTTGTCACAGAGGATCAATAGCTTCTAAAAAAATAGCTGTGGATTAGTGGCGATTAGTTACTCCCGAGTGGAGCAGAGGTCTAAAGCACAGCATCTCAGTGCTAGAGGCATCACTACAGACCCTGGTTTGATTCCAAGCTGTATCACAACCGGCTGTGATTGGGGGTCCCATAGGGCGGTGCACAATTGGCCCAGCGTTGTTAGGGTTTGGCCGAGTTAGGCCATCATTGTAAATAAGAATTTGTTCTCAACTGACTTGCCTAGTTAAATAAAGGTTAAAAATAAATAAATTAGGTTTTATCAAACTGTCAAAATAAAGGAAACACCAACATAAAGTGTCTTAATAGGATGTTAGGCCACCACAAGCCGCCAGAACAGCTTCAATGCTCCAATGAGTGGACCTAAACCACGCCAGGAAAATGCACAGAAAGAGTAGGACATCATATTAACCGGGAAAGCTTAATCCTGACACTTTTATTTCTTGGTCTGACAAGAGAAAATCTAAACTATTGTTACTAAGCCCTTTTTGAGAAACTACATGATCAAAATCACAAACTTCCTTGGTAAGACATCATAGAGGGGGGCAGAGCAAGCTTCAAACAGCAAGCTCACGCAGCGAAGCACATGGTAATATCAGTGGCATAACTTTTTCTGTTTTGATGTTGAAGTTATAAAACTGTCATAAATAATGCACTGTGCCAAATTGTGATATAATTGTGAATACTGTGTACTGGGGCCTCAAGATATATAAAAAGTTGCCAATATTATGTAAACCTTTGGTAATTCAGTCATTTTTTTAGTTGTCCAGCTTCACCAACTATAGCTAGCTAAAGTAGGACAGCATGGAGTCGCTAAAGTGGGACAGTCTTATAGGCTTTTCCAATGTCATAAAGACATCACGTTTACATTAGGGACCCCTTACACATATTTACACTGTAAATGTAAATATTATCCACAAAACATAAAGTGTCCCATTTAATTATACACATATCCGTTATGCAAGCTAACAACCAGCATAGATAACAAGCTAGCTTGCTTGCTAATTAGCTAACAAGACTAGCCAAGTTGGCTGCGTTGTTCTTTGCATGTGAATGCCTGTTGTCTTGGGGGAACATTGTGATCAACAAAGCCACAGGGCTCCTTGATGAGGTGGTTATAGTGCATCTGTACAAATGAATGGATGATGTGTGGTACTTTTGATTATCTAGTTATATCGACCAAATAACTTTTGTTATGTTGTGATTAAGAGACAAATAAGTTGAGGTATCGACATAAGGAGGGAATTTTTGTATTTATTAATATGTCCTCTCTGGACTTCCGTACTAATCTGTCTGTAGAGCCAATATATATATATATATATTTTCTCCCAATTTGCGAACAGCAGCACTGTTTTTCAAAGTAGCTAATATAGGCTATTGCCACGACGAACGCATCGGCCATCACCGGTGAGTAGCCTATGGCTTCATTTCATCTGTGTGCCACTGGGCATTTTATTTAGTAGCCTACTTTAGTCAATATACTGTATATATTGTAAATTAATAACAGGATTTTATTTTTTACATTTCCATATGGAATTCTCAATGCAATTTCAACGTATACATAGTTCTGATGAATATGTTAAAACTAAATTGATGTATCAACCTGTTAGTTAGGCTAAGTCAATGTATTTTAGTTGAAGTTTTATCCTAATTCCAATGTCTACAACACTGGTTTAAATGAGATGAATACAGTACTGGTTTACTTTTTTTTATCCATTGTATTTTCCACATTGAAACAATATTGATTCAACCTGTGTGTGCCCAGTGGGTCCCCTCATAGAGACATCACATCCAACCCCAGAGAGGGACTGTTTAACTCCATGATATCTAGTTGTGTCAGCTCAAAATGCAAATTGATGCCTTGTGCAATTTCTATGTCTACAGGTCTCTGTGAAGGAGGTTAAATATAAACCTCTTTCCTAACGAACATTTACTCTTTAGCTGTTTATAGTTGTCAGTTGCTGACGACTCTCACTCCTCCTGTACCTTCTTCTTTAGGATTACCAAGAGATGAGCCCAGCCATTTTATTTCTTCTCCCGAAGATGTCTTCAAAGATGTTCCAGTTAACGTGCCTTTCAAATCTGTTTAAGGTATGTCTTACAACCTTACAGGGATCAGACTCTCCCTCCTTACTCTCCCTCCTTTGTGTTCATAAATAATTATAAAGTATCATTTCAGTACCTCTCTACTGCAGCTGTCTGACATTTCTGAGGGTAATATAGCTTTGTTGCGACTCATGAGCAGATTCAATGGTTTGTACTGCAAAGGGAGGAGGGGGAAAATATTCTGTCATTGTAGATTTTATAAGTAGCAATGCTGCAGCCTTTCACAGAGTAAGGTTTGCACAGCTATCAAAAAGCTCACCAAAGGTCAGGCCTGTACAGCCCCTTTTGATGGAGACACAATTTGCTTGGTCTCTGAATGTTATTTATTTTTAACCACTTTTTTCTCCACAATTGGTAGTTACAGTCTTGTCCTACCGCTGCAACTCCCATACAGACTCGGGAGAGGCGAAGGTTGAGAGCCACTCGTCCTCCGAAACACAACCCTGTCAAACCTTCTTGACACACTGCTCGCTTAACCCAGAAGCCAGCCGGACCAATGTGTCAGAGGAAACACCGTACAACTGCATGCGCCCAGGCTGCCCCAGGAGTCGCTAGACCACGATGGGGCAAAGATATCCCAGCCAGTCAAACTCTCCCATAACCCGGACGACACTGGGCCAATTGTGCGCCGCCTCATATGGGTTTCCCAGTCGGCTGCAACACAGCCCAAGATCGAACCCGGGTCTATAATGACGCCTCAAGAACTGCGATGCAATACCTTAGACCACTGAGCCACTCAGAAGGCCCTGGTCTCTGAATGTTAAGAGTAACTGCCCCTAAAACAACATGTGGCATCGATATGAGTCAGAAACCTATATTATAGTGTCAAAATTGACTACTAAGTATAAATAGGATAATTTTGGTCATAAAGTCAGTCTCTTTTGGAAACTCAGTGCGTCACAACGAGTAAATCAAGGTTGGGTTTGGATTACAATTATGTCAATAAATCATGCTCCCTTTTGCATGTGCAAATCGCCCCTCTGCCCACTTCCCTTCATTGAATGGAGCTCCATTGTTTCATCGCCCCTAATGTATTCCAAGGAAGGCAGACTGAAAAGCCCTAAACGTATTGCCAAAGTTATATAGTTTGCATGCCCTGCCGAAGGACCCTAGCTAGTATGCGAAATAGGTGCTTGGAGTTCGGCGGTCCTGAAGTCTGCACCAGTAACTCTAGCTTGGTGTGTCATGATCGGTGGTGGTGAGTATAACAAGTAGTGTTATTCCCCAGAAAAGCCATATTACAACCCATGTGTTGTGATAATTGAGTTGTTTGCTCTATAACCTGTGAATTCATATGCCTTGCGACCGTGATATATAGGCCTAAAGGCAGAGACAATAAGAAGACACAGTTGCAGAATAAATTCAACCATACAGTATCTTTGTTTTATCCCAAAACCGGATAACAAACTCTGTCAAGTGAAGTCCACAAAGCATATTGCTTGTACACTAACAGACAGTTACATGATCTACAGCATGGTCAAGCAAGTTAATGTTTCCGACATTAGAACCACAGAGAGTTACCTCAAGTCACAAAGAAAACAGGAGCTGCCTCCACTATTGCAGCACAGTTCAAACTTCAACATTTCAACATAATCAAATCACCTCTGCTTAGTGTAATACAGTGACTACTAAAATATACCAAAAACAATTTAGTCCAATCAACGTAAGCTAAATATGATGTGACTGTCCATGGTTCTGATTTCTGTGCTTCTGTGTGTGTGTGTGTGTGTGCGTGCGTGCACGTTCGTGCAAGTAGAAAAGCATGTTGACTCGCTTTCATGTTGACGAAACTTTCTATCACTCTGTCATGCAGTACACGCTTTTACTTTTTGTTGTCCTAGGCTACCTGGCTAAAATGCTTGCTCGGTAGCCTAACTTCTATTCATGGGAAATGTTAGATAGTTAACATTAGCCAACATCTTCCATCCTCCTAGGCCAGGGGGGCACAGCAATGTATGAATTAATGGTTGAATCAGAATCACCGTTGTAATCATTGGCCAGTATGGAGACTTAAGGTGGCTAGCTAACATTTGAGCTAATGTTAGCGTAGTTAGCTAACTAGATATCTAGCTAGATACCTCATTACAAGTTTATTGTGAATTCCCTTAAGAAAAAAGATTGTAGTCAGAGTGCAGTATAACTGCAGTTAGAGTGCATTGTAACTGCAGTATGAGGCAAATACTGCGCCCAAAATAACACTGTTAGACTGCAATTACTGTGTTCAAAATACCACAGTCGACTGCAGTTACTGAACTTTTACTGCAGTTTCAAAACGGCAATCTTTTTTTGTAAGGGTTGTCGAGATACTGCTGGTTATGTAACGTTATCATTTGATAATGCTTGCGAGGCAGGCTAGCTAGCTACAGGCTAGCTAACGCTAGTTACCACAGCCACAAAGTCAACATTTGCTGTATTGTAACAAAATATAAACTCTATGTTAGGCCTCCCTGCCAATAACAGCTAGTTTTTACTTTTTCACTCCCCACTCAGACCGCTCCCAGACCTCCCTAGCTAAATTGTTGCTTGGATACCATATGGGTCTACACTCTAGCACCAATCCTCTGATTGGGCTGTCAAGTTTGAAGAAGACTTTGTGGCCTGTATTGAGCGAATTCTTCTGTTTTTGGTTTCTCACCTCTGTGTTTTGTCTCTGTGCAGAATTCTTCCTGGTTATCAGAGGCTCTGTTATCAGCAAATTGAGAAAAGGCTCAATGCCAGTCATGTCAATGCCAGCGGTAATCCCGGCTGATTTGCCCAGATAAGATTGTGTGCCTTCTGTTGCTCAGTCTGTCCTTCTGTACTTTTCAGACAGGTCATTCTATCTCATGGTCTCTGTCTCCCCCAAAAAATTCTCACCTGTAGGATGCTGGACTTTCGCCACCTTCCAGTCTTTTTGCAGTGCAAAACACTTGTTCCAAACATTACCACATAAATGTTCTTCAAAACAAGTCAACATTGGGTTAGAGCAGAAGCTCTGTGATCTGGTACTGGGATAATGGTAGATTTGGGGCGCTGGTTTGTGACCGAGCAACTTTGAGCACCTTCCTCTTAACACAGAAACCATGTTGTGTTTGCCACAATGTGATCACAAGGACTCTCCAAAGATGTGCGACTGGAAGAAAACATGGCAGAGGAGATGTTTACCACAGCGCTCCTCTGGGCACAGAGCAAACAGTTTATCCCCCCTTCTTCCTGTCAGGCAAGCTCGCTTCTGCATCTCTCTGACAACTGTATATTTGTTTGTCAAACAGATGGGCTTGCCAGCACACCCTACACCCCTTTCAATCTCTTCCCAAGATTATTTAATTTGCATGTTGCCGAGTTAACACACAGCCTGCTCCGATCCCAAGCACCAAAATGGCGGTATACAATTTCCGCCTCCAGAACCAAATGACATCTGAAACGTGAGGCTGCCATTTGATGTCTGAACTGACTGTTGTGCTTCCAGACAATGATTTGCTGTGGTCTGTTAAAATTAGTTCCATAATTTATTTTCCCCAATGCAAGTCTTTCTTTTGAATCCCATTGGATATAATTCAAAGTGCAACAATGTTCTTGACCTGGTCTCTCAAGACTCGGTTCTTCATTCAACAATAAATAATTATATTTGTTATGGTTTAACTTGATGCTCACACCCCATTTTGTAAAAAACGTTAAAACAAATGATCACACTACTGCCATACAGTTACAGTCTGCTCAATGACCTCCTCCACAACAACCACAGCAGCTAAGAGACATTGACTGACCAATTCTGGACCAGGGATCAGTGTGACCAACTGAGTTTGAAACCAGGTCAACTATGCACCACAAGACTGTGTTAGCTCACTGAGCTACAGCCTAGATGTGTGATAGTGAGGCAACAGCAGGCAGTGAGGCAGAAACACTGCAAACAGTACACTAATAAAAACATATTAAAAAGACATAGCTGTGAGCAGCAATGAACGGGGTTCACAGGATGATAGAAAGGACACAAGATCAGTTGGATAACAAAGCAAGCAGTCTATCATGTAGGAACTGTTTTCCTTTATGTGCAATCATTCCAAAATCTGACGTATGGTTTATGAGGAGAAGATTATTTTGAGCATTAGCATTCCATGTGCAAAGAATGAGCTGTTACTAGTTTCCTTGTTTTTTGAGATATCAATACCACATTCAGTGTGGTTCATCTTAGGTACATTCATGATAGGCCACTGTGGAGTGGATTTACAGTGGTATAAATGGACACGTAAAATCAGATTTTTGTCAATACCTCAGCCATCTTTTGACCAATTCCTTTTCTACTGGTATAGTGTGGCCATCTTTGAATGTATAACAAAAATCTCTAACTCTTTACGGACTTTTAGTTTGTGAGAAGATTTTGTATTATTATTTTAAGCATTAGCATTTCATAGTCAAAAAGTGAATTGTTAATAGTTTCATATTTATTTTTAGATATCAATGCCACACTTAACATGGTTCATCATGGTAATGTATTTGATTACTCTAAAAAGTTTCAAGTTCATAGGCCATTGTGAATTGGATTTACAAAGGATTTAAATGGACAACTAAAATCTGATTTCTTTATTTTATCAATAACTCAGCCATCTCTTAGTAAAGCCCTGAGCTTTTTTCAAAATAAGTTAATGAGAAGATGTATTTCAAAGGTTTTCAACATTTACAAGATGGAGGAAAATCTATCCTGACGGACCTTATAGGTCGTTGATTCAAATGTGTCCAGCATGAGGAAAGACACCTATTGTCACGCCTGATCCTGCTTCCCCTCTCTGGCGCTCGATGGCACCAAGCTGCCCTTCATTACGCACACCTGTCACCATCATTATGCGCATCTGCACTCATTGGACTCACCAGGACTCCTTCACATTTTTATTGCATTCCCTATATCTGTCTGGCTCCTCTGTTTCATCCCTGTGTCAGCATTATTGCTGTTTTGTTTTCAAATGTCCAGATACTGTCTGTATTCTGTTCCTGTCCATGTTTCATTAAATTACTCCCTGTACTTGCTTCTCGTCTACAGCGTCTGTCCTTACACCTACATCCAAAGTTTAAAGTCTCCAGGTCAAAGGGGTGATGGATATAAGGGTTTAAGTGAGACTGCTTATAACGGCACCCCCTATAGGCCAATCGGTGCCATTATTTTTGACCAAGTTACTCATGGCCTCTAGCATCTGTGTGCAGCTTCGCTGTGAACTCCTAATAACTAACCACAGTAGGTAAAAGTAATTGATGGAATTGTATATTAGCACCAAAGTATATATTTAAATTGAGTTCATTGATACTGATAAAATATAATCTCTCAGCAGTATTCCTACATCTCCATTTTAAGCATTTCCATTTAAACATCTCTACACAAATTCATGAAAACCA
Source organism: Oncorhynchus mykiss (assembly GCF_013265735.2). Lineage (NCBI taxonomy): Eukaryota > Metazoa > Chordata > Actinopteri > Salmoniformes > Salmonidae > Oncorhynchus > Oncorhynchus mykiss. The sequence continues at coordinate 23,810,568 of NC_050570.1, forward strand.
AGGTGATGGCTTTTAATGCATCAATTAATTATACATGTAGGCTTGGATTATAATAATTGTTTACCAATTGTAAACTACCTCTGGCATAATGAATCTTTTAAAGATGCCAATAAGTACAATGCCAACATTTTCTCCCCTGACCACTCAATAAATACCATTCATTTATTCAGGAATTAAATTAATGCATGACCATATTGCTGATCACAACATTGCTCATGCCGGCTCGGGTGTCAACAGAATCCCCAAGGTATTACACACTTATCTGAAGGGAAAGGGAAGAAGGGAGGGACAGATGGAGGGTGGGATGAGAGAGAGAAAAGAAAGTGAGAGAGCGAGTGAGAAGGAGAGGGAAAAAAAGAGAAACACTGATAATCAGGTACTGTAGAGTACGATCCCATGAACTAATCCTCAGGTATAGGGAAATGTGGATAATTCAGCAGCAGTAAGGGAGAGTGAGAGAGACAGGGAAAGAGACAAGAGAGCGAGAGCAGCTGTCAATAGCATTGAACGCCTGTGATTGGCTGTCCCAGAGGAAGCAGGTGCTGACCGGCCAGTTGATGGACCAGCAGTGGGCACATGAATGACGAGGGCCCCACTGATTGTGCTTACTCACAAAGTTTTGCCCTGCCTGATCAATCCCCAAACTGCACCTTTGGCATTGAAATGACTGGAAACCTCCAGACTGTAGTAACATGGTCATCATACTGTACACAACGTGAAGCTACTGTAGCTACTTGAGGAAGAAGTATGTTTGTTTCCCTTTCCTCAAAAGGGATGAGTTATCTATGGAAAAATGTTTTGTATTCCTTGGTAGCTAACCATACATGATGATGAAAATAATGTCATGACTTAGTGTAGTTTTTTTTTATGTTCGACACAGTTTCTGAAGCCGGATTTGCTGTGAATCCCAAAATGGCCATGCACACATTAAAATCATGCTACTATGGCATATGTTTTTTTGTGTGTTTACAAACCAGATCTTAAGCTTTACATGAGTACTCGCATGAACAAGCATAAATGATAAAGTTCAAACATGAAAACATATCCTTATGCACAAATTGAACATTCCCACACGTTTAAATCACCTAGGTCTTTCATCTAGAGTGTGGGCCTGGAGACACTGTATATTAACGAGTAAACAAGGATGAGTGTTAAAAAAAGAGACCCTAAATCAGAGAGAAAGCAAGGCTGCAGAGTCCATTTATTTCTGCCAGCCTAGAGTAATGGTGTGAAAGATGCTCGGGCTGAAGATGAGGCTTTTGTGAGAGGGAGAGAGGGAAAATGTTCTTTCATTTTGAGGATGAGGGCGGGTCTTCACTATCCTGGCCGTCAGATCCTGGATGTGGTAAGGTCATTGGTTCTACTGCTGTGAGAGAGCCCTTGGCCTTGTCCGTCACCACTGTAGCCCTTCCTTTGGCCTCTGCTTTGGGTCTTCCCCTGGATTTTTCCACCACCTCCTGTGCCCCAGTCCTCTGCTTCCTAATGGCCCTCTGAGCCTTGTTCTTCAGATAGGTCTCCTCCAGTTGGAACAACAGATCCTCCAGCATCCCCACCTGAGCAGAAAAACAATTAAAAACACAACAGAACAAGTCACAGTGTGTTATAAGAAATAACAAACACTTTTCATGTGTAAACAGATTTTCCAGAGGAGGTTGTGTGTTGTGAGCCGAGCCCAGCCCCCGTCTCTCCTCTCCAACCCACCAGGGATGTAATTACCTGGTAGAGATGTAGGGTTTGGCCTGTACCTCCCTCATTCATTTGTGAGGTGAAAGCTTGGCATGGGAATTTACTGTGCCCAGCCTGAGCTCATACCGGAGAAAGGGAGGGGGAGAAAGGGAGTGAAATATGAAAGTGAATGTATGATGAAGAGATGAATTTAGAAAAACCTATTTGGGGTACCGGGAAGAGATGGAGAGGGAGCACTCAAAGTGAGGTGGAGGTGAGAGAGAAGGAGAGAGAGATAAAAGAACGAGTGAGACTGAAAGAGAAAAATGGAGATAGAGGGAGATAAAAGATGAAAGAGACAGGGTGAGAGAGAGTGAGAGAGGGATGTATGTGTTGTGACTGACAGAGGAGCCATTCTAATGGTGGTGATGATGCTGGGGTGTGTGTTTCTATTAGTGGGATCTGATACCCACCTCCAAAGCCATACCTTGGGGATTCACCTCAACTCAGAGCAGGAGAAGTGGGGCTGAGACATCGACCAGTTTACCCTCGTCCTGCACTTTCTTACACTGCATATGCACTCCACACTCCCCTCCCCATGCACATTAGAACCTGGGACTCCATTTGAACAACAGTTAGCCTCTCTATTAGTGTGCGGGCTGCATCTGCACCACTTTGTATATGAAAAGCAGCAGCAGCTTCAGAGGGCCCAGGGCCCGGGGCTGACGGTATCGTGGCTGTGCTATCTATCTACAGAGGCTGCTGTGCCGTGGTGCTGGAGCTGAGCTGTGATATGACGCCTGTCAAAGTGTCCATCAAACCTGTCAGCCCTCATCACCACAGGGACGAAAACAAAGGGTCTGGGTAGGAAAGGGGGGAGGGGCGATTAGGGATATGTGTGGAGCGTTACCCTGTCGACTGACACTCATGTATTCATATATGCAATGCAGCCTAGTCTAAACACTAGGGTGTGGCCCCTTTCAGTGACCTTTTACTGTTACAGTGGCAAATGAGTTAATAAATCAATAGAAATGAAACTTGATGGTGAGTCACAGTTTTGAACTACTTTATAGTTTTGCTTTGTGTCGTTTGAGCACAGACTGTACAAGCACTCACATATACACTGATCGTAAGCTTTTCCATCTTTCCAGAGAGGGATTGGAAATAGAGTTGGACGTTTGAGTAAAACACTGCAGTGCTGTGGCGCATTACACATTTCTTATAGATATTTTATGGAGCGGAAAACATTGATGCCACCCGTCTGCCGGAACTGGGGAAAGTGCACTTATTTTTATGTAATGGAATTTACAGCAAGGGCCAATGTCTTATATTGACTGGCCAAAAACAAACAGGAAAATCTATGTGTATGCAGACCTGGCTGTTACAGAATCAAGTCGTCATTTATTTGTCAGTTAATGCCCTGCTGATTTATGCGAGTTGAAGAGAGCTGAGGAGGAGCGAGAATGAACTTGCCACCTCTAATATTTCTGGAGCAGCCACACTTAATAAATTATGGTATTGAGAAAAGGTTAGTTGCCACTCTCAAGATACATGAAGCAAAAAGCACAGTGCCTTCAGAAAGTATTCATATTTTGTTGTGTTACAGCCTGAATTCAAAATGGATGAAATATATTTTATTTCTCACCCAACTACACACAATACTCTATAATGACAAAGTGAAAACATGTTTTAAGAAATTATAGCAAATTTATTGAAAATTAAATACAGAAATATCTCATTTACATACAGTTGAAGTCAGAAGTTTACATACACTTAGGTTAGAGTCACAAAAACTTGTTTTTCAACCACTCAACAAATTTCTTGTTAACAAACTATCGTTTTGGGAAGTCGGTTAGGACATGTACTAAGTGCATGACACAAGTAATTTTTCCAACAATTGTTTACAGACAGATTATTTCAATTATAATTCATGGTATCACAATTCCAGTGGATCAGAAGATAACATACACTAAGTTGACTGTGCCTTTAAACAGCTTAGAAAATTCCAGACAATTATGTAATGGCTTTAGAAGCTTCGGATAGGCTAATTGACAACATTTGAGTCAATTGGAGGTGTACCTGTGGATGTATTTCAAGGCCTACCTTCAAACTCAGTGCCTCTTTGCTTGACATCATGGGAAAATCAAAAGAAATCAGCCAAGACCTCAGAAAAACAATGTAGACCTCCACAAGTCTGGTTCATCCTTGGGAGCAATTTCCAAATGCCTGAAGGTACCATGTTCATCTGTACAAACAATAGTACGCAAGTATAAACACCATTGGACCACGCAGCCGTCATACTGCTCAGGAAGGAGACGCGTTCTTTCTCCTAGAGATGAACGTACTTTTCTGCGAAAAGTGCAAATCAATCCCAGAACAACAGCAAAGGACCTTGTAAATATGCTGGAGGAAACAGGTACAAAAGTATCTATATCCACAGTAAAATAAAGTCCTATATCGACATAACCTGAAAGGTCGTTCTGCCACTGCTCCAAAACCGCCATAAAAAAGCCAGACTACCGTTTGCAACTGCACATCGGTACAAATATGGTACTTTTTGGAGAAATGTTCTCTGGTCTGATGAAACAAAAATATAACTGTTTGGTCATAATAACCATCGTTATGTTTAGAGGAAAAAGGGGGCAGGCTTGCAAACCGAAGAACACCATCCCAACCGTGAAGCACGGGGGTGGCAGCATCATGTTGTGGGGGTGCTTTGCTGCAGGAAGTACTGGTGCACTTCACAAAATAGATGGCATCATGAGGCCGGAAAATTATGTGGATATATGAAGCAACATCTCAAGACATCAGTCAGGAAGTTAAAGCTTGGTCGCAAATGGGTCTTCCAAATGGACAATAACCCAAAGCATACTTCCGAAGTTGTGGCAAAATGGCTTAAGGACAACAAAGTCAAGGAATTGGAGTGGCCATTACAAAGCCCTGACCTCAATCCCATAGTAAATTTGTGGGAAGAATTGAAAAAGCGTGTGTGAGCAAGGAGGCCTGCAAACCTGACTCAGTTACACCAGCTCTGTCAGGAGGAAAGGGACAAAATTCACCCAGACGAAGGTTGAAAGTCATGCGTCCTCCGATACACAACCCAACCAAGCCGCACTGCTTCTTAACACAGCGCCATCCAACCCGGAAGCCAGCCGCACCAATGTGTCAGAGGAAACACCGTGCACGGGAGTCGCTGGTGCGCGATGAGACAAGGATGAGACAAGGATGAGACAAGGATTTCCCTACCGGCCAAACCCGGGAGGCCCCACAAACATGTTTTAATGGAAGTATATATATGGATATTTTACTCACTAAACTAAGGGGATAAATACATGTAAAAAACAAACTTTATTTTTTCTTTCTGATCTTTCTATCTTTCCTCAGACATAGGAAAGACACTTCAGAACAAACTTTCTTTAGATTTTTTGGGGGACTATCTGTTATTAAATGCATTTCTATTGGCTAATAGCAGTAATGCCAAATGAATTGCAAATGAAACAAGATATACCTTAAGTGGCCTTAAAATTGTAAATCAAATAACTAAATAATCCTTGGTATAACCATCTTAAAACAATTCCATAAATTATCTTAGAACCCCCCCCCCTTGCTTAGACTCTAGCGTGTTAATACCATCACTGTGCTCAAAGGGGTATTCAAGGACAGTGACAAAAAAACATCTAAATTGAATTCATTTTATGGAGTGGATTGGTGCATGTATGCTAGTACAGGCTAATTGGCGCATATTGTAACAGTGCACGTGGCCCTTACATAAAATACTTGAGCGATAGAGTGGAGGATAGGGTAGCCTACATTTTTTACAGTGCTCTGATTGTTCTCCACAACCTTATGGCCCTATGTCTCTCAGTTTAACAACTGATTTAGACACTCCAGATAAATTTCACCCGCTACAAAGACGGTAAATTACAATGTGAATTCAACATGCACAATAAATTCAGGGTGACTGACCAATAACGTCGTCTCGAGTTACAAAATGTGATGTTAGTTACCATGAGTAATGCTTGACCATTCAGTGAAAATCAGTTTAATATCGAAATGGTGTACTGTAATGTCCTATTGAATAATTAAAGTAAATTACACCTATACTGTATCCATTACAGCGATGACATGTTTAAACATTGAAACAGAAACATTTCCCCAGCCTAACCATCTCCTGCTCAGTTTGACAGACCCTGCATGGGAAGGACATATCGGTCAGATAGGGAGTGAAAAAGACCCCTCCACCAGCGCTGGGTGTGAGAATATGTGTGTGTCGATGTATGTGTCTGTGTGCTGAGGGTATAGGGGAGACCTGATGGCATGATTAATACAGCCTATCACTAACGGCTGTGGTTATGCTCCACTGGGTGTGAGAGAGACTGACCCAGTGATGCACTGCCCCGCGCCCCCATTCATCATTAACCATGGCTGCCCTGCTGCCTCCCTCCTGACTGCAGCCTGGATCCCCTCCCTCTCCACTGCTCAGTCCCACACCCACCAGTCAACAGGCAACAGGCAACAACTCCCCAAGAGAGAGAGAGCATGAAAATGCAATCAGGGATATTGTAATGTGATTTCGAGGCTCCAGCCCAAGACGGTTTCATGTTTATACGCTAATGTGCATTAAAGTATCTCAGTAACTTTACATTGGGTTTTGTTCTCCAGCCAGTGTTGTTTGCAGCACTATGTACGTAGTGAAATGAAATGCCAGTCTCACTAATAAAATAATTTGGCCTGAACATTTTTAATGGGCCTCTCTCCCTCCCACGAGCCATGCCATTTGAAAGTTTAGTAGGCATTGTTAATCTTAACACAGATGACAGGCGTGCCACAAGGATATCCCCACACAAAATTAACATTATCTTTCCTGATTTGATATGTCAAAACATTATTTTTTATTTTGCCGGGAGAATGCTAAGTGTGTGTTTGAAGGGTATAGTGTAGACGCTGGTATTTCTATCCCCTCGTTCTCTCCTCGCTCTCATTGTCCATTTTCCTTTCTCTCTCTTTACCTTTTGCATTTCATTCCACACACGTTCTCTATCAGTCCACCTTCCTTCAAGGGTGTCCATGGTGTCTGCCATTAGAGTCTACAGCTGTGGGCCTGAGATAAAGATTATCAGAGCACAATTCACACACCAGCAATAACTTCTCTAAACACAGACTTAAAAGCTAATTAAAAAAGAAAGTGTTGGATGATGATTTTTTATAACTCATTCCTCATACAATGAGGGCCGACATGTTTTTTTTTCTTCTACATGGTCAGACGCCTGGGCGCTGGGGCGAGAGGGAGACAATGTGGACAAATGGTCAAGCTGCACTCGTCCATCAAGGTGCATGGGAGGAGGTAATATACATTGGGCTGTACTCTGGAGCCCATTCATCTGCAACACTGTGTGTGATGTCAGGAGAGATGGCTGAGAGGAGAGCAACCCAGTATTCACACACACACACACACACACACACACACACACACACACACACACACACACACACACACACACACACACACACACACACACACACACACACACACACACACACACACACACACACACAAGCTGAAAGTCCTATATGATATATTGTTGTATGAAGGCCTGACAGTGGCTGATGCATCTGCATTCACCCCTTGTTTTTGGGCAGAAATACTTCCCCCTTCTATTTCTTCAGACATAGGAGGCTTTTCTTGGGGCAATTCACCAACCTGCAGAATGTGTTCTGAATTATTACATCTCCTGATAGAGAGGGCGCTTGCCGGTAAAACGGTGTTAGTTTTGGACATCCACTGGAAACTCAGAGGAGAACTACTTACAGCACAGTGGCTCACAAACTCCCAGGCTCCCAATACTGAGCAATTGCGTGGATCTATCCATTTACATCCACTCGAAAAGCTGTGACTGGATATTTAAACTGATTCACTCAGACAGAAATAGAATTGTTTTGGAAAGGAGACACGTCATGTTGAAAGGAGGCACATCATCATGGCCCCAGTGTATGTGGCAGGCGACCCTTTAATCTATACAGTACTATCTGAAGTACTAGAAACTGTCATGGCTGCTGTTGTTGCCTACACAAACATGGATCTAATGAGAAGCCCCCCTCCCCTGGTTCTCTATTCATGGCAGATTTGGTTGCAATATCACAGCCATCACGCTGCAATTGATCTGGGTTAATCTCACCACTGCGCAGCACTAATCTAGTGAAGAGGCAATTATAGAGCTTCAGCAGCACAGCACACTGTATACCCGAATGAGACCTACGTACATCACCCCCTTCATATTTTCATTTTATGTTTCCCTATTCCCTCCTGTTCTATCTCTCTCTCTCACTCACACACACACACACACACGCACACACGCACACACGCAGGCACGCACGCAAGACCAAGGCTTTGCTTTGCTGATTTCTCCCGACTCATAAATATTAAAAACAAAGCCCTGCTTATTGGCGTGCATAATTTAAGACTTTATTAAAACAAGCTAGCCTAGGTATTTTTTCCTGTGTGCTATTAAAGTGCACCTAGATAATACCACCTCAGGCCCAGGAAATAACTTTTAACTTTATCCACCCTTGTATTTCCTCTGATACTACCAGAGTCATGCTGAGATCACTGCATCGTGTTGTGTGTCAGTGCACAGAGGAGGAGTCAGTGCAAAGTAGGCATACTGTATACAATTTTGTCCAGAGGCTCTGATAGTTGCGTACCAGTGTGGTGTCTGCGTGGTTGAGGTCCTGCAGGTAGGGGACGACAGAGAGCTCAGCCAGCACCTGGTGGAGGATGGCGGTCGGCTCCCTGCTGCCGTGGATCGCCCCAGGTAGACAGCGTACTACAGTCTCTCCACTTTTCCCGACCTCGGGGAAAAACATGCCTGTTGTATCGGCACAAACACAGTGTCTTGTAGTGACTAGACGTCGACCGATTATGATTTTTCAACGCCGATACCGATTATTGGAGGACCCAAAAAGCCTATACCGATTAATCGGCCAATTTTTATTTTATTTAAACATTTGTAATAATGACAATTACAACAATACTGAATTAACACTATTTTAACTTAATATAAAACATCAATAAAATCATTTAGCCTCAAATAAATAATGAAACATGTTCAATTTGGTTTAAATAATGCAAAAACAAAGTGTTGGAGAAGAAAGTAATATGTGCCATGTAAAAATATGTGCCATGTAAAATATGTGCCATGTAAAAAGGCTAACGTTTAAGTTCCTTGCTCAGAACATAAGAACATATGAAAGTTGGTGGTTCCTTTTAACATGAGACTTCAATATTCCAAGGTAAGAGGTTTTAGGTTGTAGTTAATATATTATTTATAGGACTATTTCTCTCTATACCATTTGTATTTCATATACCTTTGACTATTAGATGTTCTTATAGGCACTATAGTATTGCCAGTGTAAGAGTGTAGCTTCCATCCCCCTCCTTGCCCCTACCTGGGCTCGAACCAGGAACACATCGACAACAGCCACACTCAAAGCATCGTTACCCATCGCTCCACAAAAGCCGCGGCCCTTGCAGCGCAAGGGGAATAACTACTCCAAATCTAAAAGCGAGTGACGTTTGAAACAATATTAGCGCACACCCAGTTAACTAGCTAGCCATTTCACATTGGTTACACCAGCCATTAGGCTGATAGGCTTGAAGTCATAAACAGCGCTGTGCTTGCGGAGAGCTGCAGGCAAAACGCACGAAAGTGCTGTTTGAATGAATGATTACGGGCCTGCTGCTGCTCAGTCAGACTGCTCTATCAAATCAGACTTAATTATAACATAATAACACAGAGAAATACGAGCCTTTGGTCATTAATATGATCGAATCCGGAAACTATCATTTCGAAAACAAAACGTTTATTATTTCAGTGAAATACGGAACCGTTCGGTATTTTATCTAACGGGTGGCATCCCTAAGTCTAAATATTCTTGTTACATTGCACCAACCTTCAATGTATGTCAGAATTATGTACATTTCTGGCAAATTAGTTTGCAATGAGCCAGGCAGCCCAAACTTGCATATACCCTGACTCTGCTTGCAATGAACGCAAGAGAAATGACAGAATTTCACCTGGTAAATATTGCCTGCTAAACTGGATTAGTAGTTATAACTAGTGACTATGATTGATTGTTTTTTATAAGATAAGTTTAATGCTAGCTAGCAATTTACCTTGGCTTCTACTGCATTCGCGTAACAGGCAGATTACTTGTGGAGTACAATGGTTCGAGCGTTGGACTAGTTAACTGTGCGGTTGCAAGTTTGGAACCCTGAGCTGACAAGCTAAAAATCTGTCGTTCTGCCCCTGAACAAGGCAGTTAACCCACAGTTCCTAGGCAGTCATTGAAAATAAGAATGTGTTCTTAACTGACTTGCCTAGTTAAATAAAAGGTATAAAAAAAACATTAAAAAAAAATAATAATCGGAAATCGGCGCCCAAAAATAATTTCCGATTGTTATGAAAACTTGAAATCGTCCCTAATTAATCGGCCATTCCGATTAATCGGTCGACCTCTAGTAGTGACTATCATTAATGCGATGACGGCTATTCATCGAATAATTACATACCACGTTCAAATATTATGCAATTAAATTAATCATATAACAATTTATCAGGTAGTAATCTGGGACAGCAAGGGAAATGTTTATTTAATGAGTTTCCCGAATTAACTTAAATATCGATCAGAATATCTAAGTATCATAGCCGTCATCCATCAATCACTTGCTAATTGTTACCTTATCGGTCTCATTCTGAATGTCACAAAATTCTTGGATATCTGCACGAACTCTTGCATAAATTATGAATACGCGATATACAAATAATCACACAGAAATACATAAACACACACACACAAGGTATAGTTATTGGTTACTAACACAATGCAATGAAAGGTCCCTAGTGGACTAAACTGATATGACGGTATGCTACACAAAATTACAGATTCAAAAGAGAGGGAAAGGGAGAGACAAAGGAATTCAACTATCGTACATACAGCTGATAACTACGCTCATGGAAATGCGAATACTTTGCACATGAACTGCTTCCCATTTGAAATAATTGCAGTGTACATATTTACGTGTGTATGTCTTTGCTGTCTCTCTGTTGAAATCGCCAGTCCGTCTGTGGAGAGTAGTTCGACAGAAGTCTCTGGTTTGTCCCCCAGAGGTCACAATGTATTTTGTAGCTGTAGCTTCTCTATCTTGCACTGTCTGTTAGAATGAATCTTTCAGAGGTCTACCCCGCATTGTTCAGCGGGCTCCGTTGGTTAAAATAGAGGTATCTATAATGGTGAGAGTAAATTGTGCTTTGTCTTCTCGTCTTCGGTCGAGTTTACTAGACTAAAGTACTTAAACAGCTGCAAACTGAATTCTTATGTAGTCTTCTTCTTCGATACAGAGTTTGAGTTTCTAACCATGTTGGTCACGCTGGTCTAATGTGAAGTCTAACCATTTTACACGTCTGGTTTACCGTCCGTGTACTGGTCTAATGTGAATTACGTCATGAGGGGTTTTATGCACTCCGGCAAAAGGGGGCGTTCTATTTGTTTTATTTCACCTTTATTTAACCAGGTAGAACAAGTTCTCATTTATAATTGTGACCTGGCCAAGATAAAGCAAAGCAGTGCAACACAAACACAAAGTTACACATGGGATAAACAAATGTACAGTCAATAACACAATAGAAAAATCTGTATACAGTGTGTGCAAATGTAGTAAGATTAGGGAGGTAATGTAAGAAATAGGCCATAGTGGCAAAATAATTTCAATTTAGCTATTAAACACTGGAGTGATAGATGTGCAGAAGACGAAAGTGCAAGTAGAGTTACTGGGGTGCAAAGGAGCAAAAAAATAAATAACATGGGGATGAGGTAGTTGGGTGGGTTAATTACAGATGGGCTGTGTACAGGTGCAATGATCGGTAAGCTGCTCTGACAGCTGATGCTTAAAGTTAGTGAGGGAGATAAGACTCCAGCTTCTGTGATTTTTGCTATTCGTTTAAATCCATGATGCCGACATAATGTCTGTGCTCACGTGGGTGTGGTCACTGACTGGGTAGAACTTTCATATAAAAAACAATTACTGTTTAGAAGGCTAACATCACATTTCATCTTCACACAAATAGTTTCATATTTAATCATATACCGCAAGTTCCACAATATTTAGATGTAAACCTGACAACTGGGTTGTCAGATCTAAACCTGACAACATGTTCAGAGATACAGTTATGTTGTTGTACCGTCTTGTACGACAGAACATCGAAAAACAAATGAGCATAGGTCTTCAACAGGATTAGCACAGAGTTTTGGATCATTGGCAGCTGTTAACATGAGGACTAGTTTCAAGGTCCTTCCTCCAGTGGTTTCTGACAGGAGTGGATATGCTAATAAATATATATTTTTATATTTAAAAATAAAACAAATAAAACGGGCCTGTTAAGATTTTTTTAAAGATGTTAAGATGTGCAATTTCTCTTATACTAATCTATAATGAGCCTTTGGCTGATCAGTGGGCAATGGCCGGTCCCTGGTTTTATGATAGTTTGCGTGACCTCATCTCAGCCTCACATTCTATCACGACTCAGGATATGACCCAGATGCAGACACGGGAGGCGGATAGTACAGTTCCCAGATTATTTATTAGAAACACGGGGCAGCCAAAGGGCAGGTCAAGGGCAGGCAGAGGTTCATGATCAGGTCAGAGTCGGGCAGGTACAGGACGGCATGCAAGCTCGGGATCAGGGCAGGCAGGATGGTCAGAACCAGGAAAAACTAGGAAGAACTAGAGAAACAGAAAGGCAGGAAAGAACACTGGTAAGACCTGACAAGACAAGACGAACTGGCAACAGACAGAGAACACAGGTATAAATATACAGGGGAAAATGGGAAGATGGGCGATACCTGGAGGGGTTGGAGACAAGCACAAAGACAGGTGAAACAGATCAGGGCGTGACACATTCAAAGTCAAACGTGGCATCAGCAAAGAGACCTCCTCTGACTGTCATCAGTTAGATCATAAATCGAGCACATTCTACATTTTCTTCTCACTCAAAACTTGCTATTTTTTTAAAACTTGGTCCAACAGCTGGGCCCTGCTGCTGTGATGAGCGAGCCAATCTCCTCTACCCCATATGTTGTAGAGAAAAATGCGGTCTGATCATATAACATTTCAAAATGTAAAAAAATAACACAACTTTGGAAGCTTCGTCATAGTGAGGAGACCAAGGCGCAGCGTGGTAAGCGAGCATAACTCTTTAATTAAAGAGAGAACACTGAACTAAACGTGAAACAATATGGCTAGTGCAGAACAGGCAACTAAACATAGAATAACAACCCACAAACTACCCAAGGAATATGGCTACCTAAATATGGTCCCCAATCAGAGACAACGATATCTGATTGAGAACCAATCTAGGCAACCATAAACATATAAACACCTATAAAAACCCTAGACAATACAAAAACTACACACACCACCCTTGTCACACCCTGACCTAACCAAATAATAAAGAAAACGAAGATATCTAAGGTCAGGGCGCGACACCTTGTTCCTGTCACAGAGAGGAGGGTCTTAGATTTATGTAGGTATAAAACATTTTTCTTGATATTCAGCTCATTAGCAATTATTTTACAACCAAGATATTTGATATGTAGCCTACAACTGCAAGTTTTTTTAGGACATTACATTTAATGTTGGATGAATACACGGCTACTAGCAGTGGGTAATATATTTAGAGTTAGCGACCTAGTTCACTTCTTAAGGCTAGGGGGCAGTATCCGGAAGTTCGGATGACTGACGTGCCCAAAGTAAACTATCTGCCTGTTACTCAGGCCCAGAAGCTAGGATATGCATAATTGGTATGCATAGTATTGCATAGTATTGGATAGAAAACACTCTGAAGTTTCTAAAACTGTTAAAAAAATGTCTGTGAGTTTAATGTGTTTTGAGTTTCTACTTTCTCAGGTGTTGAACCCCAACTTAATTAGCTTATGATATTAGTGAGTGCACATACATGTGTATGTAATTCATCTAAAAAAAAAAATTATAATCAGAACTTCCTATTTCATTGCTAAAACCATTATTTGGAGTCCTATTTGTAGTCTAATTGTCAACCCAAAATTCATGACAATCACTGGAGTTGCACATCCAAATATTTTGAATCATGCTTTCCTGGATGTGTTAGATCAGGTGTTCCCAAACTGGGGTATGCGTACCCTGCAATGCCGTCAGGGGTACACCAAATAAAAATGTGATTCACATTTAAAAATATATTTAAAAAATGTCAAACAATCCATTTATATTTTCCAATTTGGCAAAACATTTGGGTGAGGTTTTTTTCTCGCCTGAGTAGCCTCGTTTCACTACCAAAAATAAAATGAAACCATCTATTGTTCAGCGAAATAACAACACAATGTCAAATACAGGTAGCCTAGTCAAATAATTAACATCCAGTCACATTGACCATTACTCTCTCACGGGAATTCCATTAATTGTCTGTATGTAGCCAAACGTAGCTGCTGCTCATTCCGTTTGCTTGAAAATTGATAAATGGTAAAAAAAAGTAAGGACTGCGTCCATAGAGACACATACCAGCTCTACTGGTAGTACTGCTACTACCAGCAGTAATACACCTGCACCTGTCGACGACACAAGTTGTTCTGCTTCCACAAGCACATGCAATGCTAGCATCAGTAATTCTACATTTGTTGTTTGCCCAACTAGCATGGACACTGACAGTTGTGAATCTGATGCAGCCGAAGTACTACTGCCCCCTTACCCGGGAAAGCACCGAACAACAGACAGGGACTTTGGACCATCGAAGAGTCTCAAATATGATGAGAACTACATTGATTTAGGGTTCACTTATATTGCGAGTAGTGCCTTTCCTCCGCCACAGTGTGTTATATGTGCAAAAGTACTATCTCACAACTCGATGAAACCTTAACTCTTGCGTAGACATTTAGAAACAAAACATGGCAATTAGAAATTAGAAAAATAAGCCACAGGAGTTTTTTGAGCGACAATTAAGACAACTTTCGAGTAGTAAGACATGTATAAAAGAAACAGATACCATTAATAAGAAGGGTCTAGAAGTGTCTTATATTGTGAGCTACCAAGTGGCTAGGACAGACAAGCCCCATACTATTGTGGAGGACTTAATTCTTTCTGCTGCTGCGGATATGACTAGGACAATGCTGAGGGAAAAGGCCAAAACATTTTTTACAGACAATGCCTTCATCAAAGAACACTGTTTCACGACGCATCAGTGACATGGCAGGAGGTGTTTTGAAACATTTACTGCTTCGCATATAAGCCAGTAAATTCTATGCATTACAGCTGGATGAGTCAACAGATGTGGCGTGCCTGGCACAGCTCCTGGTATATATTTGTTATTTTATGGGGGGTCAATTAAGGAAGACATCCTCTTCTGCAAACCACTGGAAACCAGGACAACAGGAGAGGATATTTTGAAGTACTGGACAGCTTTGTGATGTCAAATGGACTTTGGTGGTCAAGATGTGTTGATATCTGTACTGATGGCACAAAAGCCATGACAGGGAGACATAATGGAGTGGTAACGTGCATGCAAGCATGGTTAATGCGCTTGGTTAATGATTAACTTTGTTAAAGCAAGGTCCCTGAACTCTTGTGTATTTTCTGCACTGTGCAATGATATGGGCAGCAACCATGTGTCGTGTCTTTGGCTATGCCGGATTAAGTGATATGACATGCTATTCTATAAAATAATTTCTCCGTAATTAATATTACCTGATTGAGCTAATCATGTAAATGTAATTAACTAGAGAGTCGGGCACCACAAAATAATATCTATAGAGCTGTTATTTTACGCATAACCTCTTAAAGACCTAGTAATATTTTGCATCAATAGCAGTCAATATTAATCGTCATCTTAATTCAGTCTCATCTGAAAGTTGTAAATTCTTGGTTATCTGCACGAACCCTGGCTAACAAGTTGAACCAGCAATACAAAATTGGGTTGAATTATTTATTTACTAAATACCTAACTAATCACACATAATTACACATACACATAATTAAATCATAACTTGATTACAAATTACGTCATAAAGGAAAACGTCCCTAGCGGGCGGAACAGATATGACAGCTTGTTACACAAAAGAAAAGGGGCTGGGTTTGAGTGAAAGAGCAGGAAGACTGAGGAACAAAGGGCGAAGCTGTGCTATCGTAAATACAGTATGTTATGCATTCTAAATTACCGCCCATTTGGCAAACCGAGAACTTTGTTCTTTTGAAGAATGTCTCTGCTGTTAATTGAATACGTTGTAGTAACGTCGTTGTGTGGTAGACGGGATACTCTGTCTGTTCCTTCCTAACCCTCGTTTCCAGCTGTTGTTGCTAACTCAACGGCTAGGAGGTATCACTTCTGTAGTGAATAAGAGTTCAAAGTTCATACCATTCGCAACTAAAGCTCACGCTGATGTTGGCTTCGTTCTGTAGTTATTATCTGAACCATTCTGAGATCGGACCGTCGTCCTCACGTCCTCGGAACAGGATGTTACATTGTCGTCAAGGCTTTATATAGGAAGGGAGAGGAGGGCGTGTTTGAAAAGTTTTATAGCCCATGTCCCTTCACAGGGGTGGGCCACTGATTAAGCAGAGCCCTATCTTATGAAAACCCAAATCTTACATTTTAGAAGCTAAAATCACATTTCATCCCATCAGGAATAATTTCGTATTCAAACATTTAAATTGAACAACAATTCCATGTGAATCCGATAACTCTGATGTGTAGACTTTCCACTGTAGAGTTTATGTCATCTTATCATTGATGAGAATGTCTCAGATGACAACCGAACTGACATCATATTCATTAAGTACCACCGCATATGTTCAGTTGGTCGGATTACCAAAATATAGTTAATTTCCCCCCACCTTCTGATGTTCCCAGAATCTTTATGTTAACCTCAGGTTTTGCAAATGTAACATCAGTAAGGTAGAGAGAGGAAAAAGGGGGGAAGAGGTATTTATGACTGTCATAAACCTATCTCCCAGGCCAACGTCATGACACACGTAACGCTTTTACAACATACAGAAGTGCACTGGTTATCAAGGGGAGAAGTATTGACAAAAAATGTTGAATTGAGAGACGAGTTTAAAGATTCCTTTACTGGCCATCATTTTCACCCTTTTGACAGCTTGCATGATGACGAGTTTCTCACACGACTGGCCTATCTGGGTGATGTTTTTTCTCACCTGAATAATTTGAATCTAGGATTACAGGTACTCTACACAACTATATTCAATGTGCGGGACAAAATTGAGGCTATGATTAAGAAGTTGGAGCTCTTCTCTGTCTGCATTAACAAGGACAACACACATGTCTTTCCATCATTGTATGATTTTTTTGTGTGCAAATTAACTCAATGTCAAATTTAAAAAAATAATTGTCACATGCGCCGAATACAACAGGTACAACCTTACAGTGAAATGCTTACTTATGAGCCCCTAACCAACAATGCAGTTAAAAAAAAATATGGATAAGAATAAGAAAAAAAAGTAACAAGTAAATTAAGAGCAGCAGTAAAATAACAATAGCAAGACTATATACAGGGGGGTACCGGTACAGAGTCAATTTAGTTGAGGTAATATG
This sequence comes from Oncorhynchus mykiss, assembly GCF_013265735.2. Taxonomy (NCBI): domain Eukaryota; kingdom Metazoa; phylum Chordata; class Actinopteri; order Salmoniformes; family Salmonidae; genus Oncorhynchus; species Oncorhynchus mykiss. The sequence goes on from NC_050570.1 coordinate 23,827,865, forward strand.
TACATGTAGGTAGAGTTATTAAAGTGACTATGCATAGATGATAACAACAGAGAGTAGCAGCGGTGTAAAAGAGGGGGAGGGGCAATGCAAATAGTCTGGGTAGCCATTTGATTAGGTGTTCAGGAGTCTTATGGCTTGCGGGTAGAAGCTGTTTAGAGGCCTCTTGGACCTAAAATTGGCACTCCGGTACCGCTTGCCGTACAGTAGCAGAGAGAACAGTCTATGACTAGGGTGGCTGGAGTCTTTGACAATTTTTAGGGCCTTCCTCTGACACCTCCTGGTATAGAGGTCCTAGACGGCAGGAAGCTTGGCCCCGGTGATATACTGGGCTGTACGCACTACCCTCTGTAGTGCCTTGCGGTCGGAGGCCGAGCAGTTGCCATACCAGTCAGGATGCTCTCGATGGTGCAGCTGTAGAATCTTTTGAGGATCTGAGAACCCATGCCAAATCTTATCACCATGGAGTCATGAGTGAACAGGGAGTACAGGAGGTGACTGAGCATGCACCCCAGAGGGGCCCGTGTTGAGGAACAGTGTGGCGGATGTGTTGTTACCTACTCTTACCACCTGGGGGCGGCCCGTCAGGAAGTCCAGGATCCAGTTGCAGAGGGAGGTGTTTAGTCCCAGGGTCCTTAGTTTATTGATGACGTTTTTTCTAATTTATTTTTTATTTCCCCTTTATTTAACCAGGTAGGCAAGTTGAGAACAAGTTCTCATTTACAATTGCGACCTGGCCAAGATAAAGCAAAGCAGTTCGACAGGTACAACTACACAGAGTTACACATGGAGTAAAACAAACATACAGTCAATAATACAGTAGAAAAATAAGTCTATATACAATGTGAGCAAATGAGGTGAGATAATGGAGGTAAAGGCAAAAAGGCCATGGTGGCGAAGTAAATACAAAATAGCAAGTAAAAAAATAAATTAAGGGCGCTATGGTGTCGAACGCCGAGCTGTAGTCAATGAATAGCATTCTCAAGTAGGTATTCCTTTTGTCCAGGTGGGAAAGGGCAGTGTGGAGTGCAATAGAGATTGCATCATCTGTGGATCTGTTGGGGTGGTATGCAAATTGGAGTGGGCCTAGGCTTTCTGGGATAATGGTGTTGATGTGAGCCATGACCAGCCTTTCGAAGCACTTCATGGCGACAGATATCTGAACAAGAGAGCCTCATCAAAATTGCATCAAGCGGTTCTGTTAAAATGTTATTTAATCAGAAGCCACTGACAGATTTCTGGATTGGGCTGTGCTCAGAGTATCCTGCCTTGGAAAATCGCGCCATTACGACACTGATGCACTTTGCAACCACGTACCTATGTGAGAGTGGATTCTCGATTCTCTTGAAAACTAAATACAGGCACAGATTGTGTGTGGAAAAGGATTTAAGACTGAGACTCGCTCCAATAGAACCCAACATTGCAGAGGTATGTGCATCCTTTCAAGTACACCCTTCTCATTAACCTGTGGGGAATTATTCACCATTTTCGATGAACAAATAAAGTTTTATATGTAAGATGGCTAAATAAAGAGAAAGATTATTGATTATTATTATATTATTATTTGTACCCTGGTCCTATAAGAGCTCTTTGTCACTTCCCTCAAGCCAGGTTGTGACAAAAACTCACACTCCTTCTTATGTTTAATAAATGTATCGTATAGTGTGAATGTGGCAGGCTTACAATGAGGGCAAAAAACAACATTTGAGAGTGCTCTGACCCTGGTGCTAGAGGGGGTACGCAGCTGGAGGTTGAATGTTTGAAGGGGTACGGGACTATAAAACTTTTGGGAACCACTGTGTTAGATGAAACAACTTATTTCTTGAATACCGTAGGAGTCTATTTATTGTACTATTTAATAAAGCACCATGAATTACGTTTGATTTGGGTCCAGGCTGGTGCCACGAACTGTAAAGGTTAGTGGCACCAGTGGGAAATGCAATATAGCCTAAGACGCTTGGCATATACAGTGCCTTGCGAAAGTATTCGGCCCCCTTGAACTTTGCGACCTTTTGCCACATTTCAGGCTTCAAACATAAAGATATAAAACTGTATTTTTTGTGAATAATCAACAATAAGTGGGACACAATCATGAAGTGGAACGACATTTATTGGATATTTCAAACTTTTTTAACAAATCAAAAACTGAAAAATTGGGCGTGCAAAATTATTCAGCCCCTTTACTTTCAGTGCAGCAAACTCTCTCCAGAAGTTCAGTGAGGATCTCTGAATGATCCAATGTTGACCTAAATGACTAATGATGATAAATACAATCCACCTGTGTGTAATCAAGTCTCCGTATAAATGCACCTGCACTGTGATAGTCTCAGAGGTCCGTTAAAAGCGCAGAGAGCATCATGAAGAACAAGGAACACACCAGGCAGGTCCGAGATACTGTTGTGAAGAAGTTTAAAGCCGGATTTGGATACAAAAAGATTTCCCAAGCTTTAAACATCCCAAGGAGCACTGTGCAAGCGATAATATTGAAATGGAAGGAGTAACAGACCACTGCAAATCTACCAAGACCTGGCCGTCCCTCTAAACTTTCAGCTCATACAAGGAGAAGACTGATCAGAGATGCAGCCAAGAGGCCCATGATCACTCTGGATGACCTGCAGAGATCTACAGCTGAGGTGGGAGACTCTGTCCATAGGACAACAATCAGTCGTATATTGCACAAATCTGGCCTTTATGGAAGAGTGGCAAGAAGAAAGCCATTTCTTAAAGATATCCATAAAAAGTGTCGGTTAAAGTTTGCCACAAGCCACCTGGGAGACACACCAAACATGTGGAAGAAGGTGCTCTGGTCAGATGAAACCAAAATTGAACTTTTTGGCAACAATGCAAAATGTTATGTTTGGCATAAAAGCAACACAGCTGAACACACCATCCCCACTGTCAAACATGGTGGTGGCAGCATCATGGTTTGGGCCTGCTTTTCTTCAGCAGGGACAGGGAAGATGGTTAAAATTGATGGGAAGATGGATGGAGCCAAATACAGGACCATTCTGGAAGAAAACCTGATGGAGTCTGCAAAAGACCTGAGACCGGGACGGAGATTTGTCTTCCAACAAGACAATGATCCAAAACATAAAGCAAAATATACAATGGAATGGTTCAAAAATAAACATATCCAGGTGTTAGAATGGCCAAGTCAAAGTCCAGACCTGAATCCAATCGAGAATCTGTGGAAAGAACTGAAAACTGCTGTTCACAAATGCTCTCCATCCAACCTTACTGAGCTCGAGCTGTTTTGCAAGGTGGAATGGGAAAAAATGTCAGTCTCTCGATGTGCAAAACTGATAGAGACATACCCCAAGCGACTTACAGCTGTAATCGCAGCAAAAGGTGGCGCTACAAAGTATTAACTTAAGGGGGCTGAATAATTTTGCACGCCCAATTTTTCCGTTTTTGATTTGTTAAAAAAGTTTGAAATATCCAATAAATGTCGTTCCACTTCATGATTGTGTCCCACTTGTTGTTGATTCTTCACAAAAAAATACAGTTTTATATCTTTATGTTTGAAGCCTGAAATGTGGCAAAAGGTCGCAAAGTTCAAGGGGGCCGAATACTTTCGCAAGGCACTGTATAACGTATATGGCTTAAGCAGACAGACAGGCAGACAAACAAAGAACAAGAAGAAGCACAGCAGATGCTGAGACAGACAGACAGACAGCACAACACGGAGGAAAACAAAATGACTAGAGCAGAAGCACAGTTATAGTGCTGAGTTTTATCTACAGTGGTGTTTTTACATATCGTATTTGTTTTAAACATGAGGTGCATACAAAAGAGGAGGAAGACCATGTCTCGCCAGTTCCTGGTACAGAAATGGTTGAGAAACGCTGTAAAGTACTGCCCAATGTTATGTTTCAGCACCAGGGGAGAACTGGTATCGAAGTAATACTTTTTGTTTCTTTCCTATTTACTCAGTGATTGATAGAGCTAGAGCCACCATAGTTTATGACAGCAATGTATGTCCTCACCATTAGCAACTGTAATTTCTAGGTTAAATTAGTTTAAATTAAATAGTTAGTCAGAGAAAGGAACTTCCACAACGTTACTTTTGTACCTGCCGGTGGGGCTGATGTAACACAGGCTGGGGACAGAAGTAAAGGCAGGTGATTAGAGTGTCTTATTTGCATGTCGTATTTCCATGTTTATTGTTTGAACTGCTCATTCATTTCATTCCATAATTGAATGTTTATGTCAATTCAATAAATAAGGCTATAAATAAGGCGGTGACTGCAACATTAATCAGACTAAAATGGATCACATAATAGCTATATTAACGATAATCTCCTCATCTCACTTTCATGTTAATGTAGTACATGCTTTTTCACAATTTTCAATTACTATTCAGGCTTAACCCTATAAATGTTACTTTCGCCCAATGTTCTCTACATTTTTTGGGGAACTGAGCAAATTTCAAGTCCGCTGAGTACAAAGATTCTGTGCAACTTCCAGTCCGTGTTTCCAGTGAACTCTGAGGCTGTACCCGCTTTGAGTTACAGTTTTAATTAACAGTGGACATGTAGGCTACTGTAACTATTTGATCATAATGTACCTACCAGAATGGCCTACCATCAAAAACAATGGAGAAAATGCATCCCATAACATTTTAACATGGAAATAGCTGTTCTGTCATTCAGCCTACAGTAGCAGCCAATGTGTGGTGTTCATTGACCACTCATGCTGTAAACACAGTCCAGTTCAAATAAAATGGCAAAGATCCATATATGGCAATGGTCTATTTGCATATAGGCCTACTGCAGCTCTGATTGTTTATTGTCACAACCTAATCAGTTTCACCTGTCCTTGTGATTGTCCCCACCCCCCTCCAGGTGCCACCCATCTTCCCTATTATCCAGTGTGTATATATACCTGTGTTCTCCGTTTGTCCGTTGCCAGTTCGTCTTATTAGTCAAGTCAAGGAGCGTTTTGTTTCTCAGCTCCTGCTTTTCCCCAGTCTCTCTCTTCTCGCCCTCCTGGTTTTGAACCTTGCCTGTCCTGACTCTGAGCCCTCCTGCCTGACCACTCTGCCTGCCCTCTGACCCTGAGCCTGCCTACCAACCTGTACATTCCCCAACCCCCACTGGATTATTGACAACTGCTTACCCTGACCCTGAGCCTGCCTGTTGTCCGATACTGTAACGAGGAGTATGACAGATCGGACCAATGTGCAGCGTGGTAAGTGTTCGTCATTTTAAATGAAAAGACACTGAACACGAAATACAAAATAACAAAGTGAAAGACGAAAACACAACAGTTCTGTATGGTGAAGACACAGAAAACACTAAACAGAAAATAATCACCCACAAATCAAGTGGGAAAAACAGGCTGCCTAAGTATGGTTCTCAATCAGAGACAACAAACACCTGCCTATGATTGAGAACCCTACCAGGCCAAACACATAAATACTACATAGAAAAAAGAACATAGACTACCCACCCCAACTCACGCCCTGACCAAAGTAACACAAAGACATAGTAAAGGAACTAAGGTCAGAACGTGACAGATACAGTTGTCTCACCTCTGGTTTACTGACACCTGCCTGCCTTGACCTGTCTATTACCTGCCCCTATTGTATCATTAAACTATTGTTTATTTGACGTGGTCTGCAGTTGGGTCTTACCTTCATACCTGATAGTTTATGCCACACTGGTCTGTGTAGAGTACGGGCTGAGTAGTGCGTGTCTATGCAATAGAATCCTACTCTGATGAGTTCTGCCTACAATACAATCTCTTGCATAGATCATTTTGTTTCAGTATGTTGCTTTGAAAGTGGCTAATATTGCGTTGATTCGATCACAATTGGCACAGTAAAGGGAAGCGTTGATAGTGTTAACAGGGAAAACTAGAACAGTGGTCACCAACATTTTCTGAGTCAATATCACTTTGAGTCAAAAAGCAAGGCGAGATCTACCGCTCAGATGATTTTTTACATTACAACAGAAGCCTATGCAACATTAACCAATTAAAAACAGTAGTGTAGAATTGAGGTTTGTGCAGTAAGCTATAGGCTCAATACATTATCACTGCACATTGGCTTAGCTTGAATTGCCCTGCCAATGAATTGTTGTTCGGCCATTTATTTAAATTATATTTCAACATTTGAGTTAGGCTATAATAATAGATCCATTGTTGTATTACTTGTGTAGCACAGCTGAGTGAGGATTTAAATAGTTTGCTTCTAACTTTTATTTTACTGGGCTGATGGTGCCTGGATCCTGTAGCGGTGCATGGGTAAAATCACTGTGGAAGCCAAGCCCATTTTGGACCATTAAACAAATATTGATTTAGGACCACGGAGAGTTACCGCAAGTCGCAAAGAAAACCGAAGCTGCCTCCACTATTCCAGCACCATTTCAACTTCAACATTTCAACATCATCAAATCACCTCTGCTTAGTGTAATACAGTGACTACTAAAATATACCAAAAACAATTTTGTTCAATTAACATAAGTTAAATATGATGTGGCTGTCCATGGTTCTGATTTCTGTGTGCTTGTGTGTGTGTGTGTGTGTGTGTGTGTGTGTGTGTGTGTGTGTGTGTGTGTGTGTGTGTGTGTGTGTGTGTGTGCATGTACGTGCAAGTAGAAAACATGTTGACCCACCCTACTTGTAGAGAAACTCCAATGCCATCCTCCTCTCTTTCATGTCGACGAACCGGTCTATCACTCTGTCATATAGTACGCACTTTTATTTTTTTGTCCACATCCCTATCTTCATCCATGGCTAATTTAGGAAAGGGATAATTTTAGCTAGCTAGCCACCGGATGACAAGACAACGAGATGCAACATTTCTGTCAATGGTGTATGCTCTCAATGCGATTTGATAGGAGTGACGGCAAAATCCAAGCTGTCTTTCCTTGACACCAGGACCATTCACAGTTGAGCTCGCTCAGTTTAGCTCAACGATGATTGGCACATTTTTTATAGTTCAGCAGACTGAGGGTCCATCTCTCAACATCCATCCTCTCCCTTTCCTCCACTGACGCCTGACCAAAAAGGGACACCATCTTCCAGCTGGAGAAACTCGAGTCGCATTGCGTTATTCCCGCCTCATGCACAAATGAATGTTGTTGCTCCTATGAACAGAGAAAGAGAAATATTCCTCGATATTAAAAAGACTCAAGCTGCTAATAATAACCAAGCTGCTACTAATAACAACGCAAGCCTATAGATACACTTTCCTACTCATTCATTACTGCTGCAGTGCTTGTTGTAGCGCTGAGTGGAAATAGGAAGAACATTTTATGGCCTTTTAAATGTGTTGAATACAAAGTGTTGACAGTGCTGAGTAATAACTTAAACATGAACTCACCATTAAAACATAATCTTTTTGCTATATTCGTTGACAGTCTCTCTCTAGTCAAAGTTTTAAACATTTTAAAAACTCCTAGGATCAACTTTGCTGTAGCGTTCTTTTATGCCTGCTATGCACCTACCACCAACAACACGAGACGATAAAAAGATATAGGAACAGGGAATATTTGGCAATCAATTATGAACAACTTGGAGATCGACCGGTTGATGACCACTGCTCTGGAAAGTTCAATCTGGTGCTTCTCTCTGTGGGCAGGTTTATCTGTGCGCAGGGTTGCTGCGTCTCTGGGCATGCGCGAAAGCTTAGAGGGAACATTGCTTCCGCCCCACCCCTCTCTCCTGTAACTTTTTTAAAAAATGATTTACTTATTTTTACCCCTTTTTACAATCTTGTCTCATCGCTGCAACTCCCCAACGGGCTCAGGAGAGGCGAAGGTCGAGTCATGTGTCCTCCAAAACATGACCGCCACGTTGCTTCTTCTTAACACCTGCTTATCCCAGAAGTATGCTGCACCAATGTGTCAGAGGAAACTTATTTTTACCCCTTTTTACAATCTTGTCTCATCGCTGCAACTCCCCAACGGGCTCAGGAGAGGCGAAGGTCGAGTCATGTGTCCTCCAAAACATGACCGCCACGTTGCTTCTTCTTAACACCTGCTTATCCCAGAAGTATGCTGCACCAATGTGTCAGAGGAAACACTGTTCAACTGACGACCAAAGTCAGCTTGCAGGTGCCCTGCCCCCCACAAGGAGTCACTAGAGCACGATAAGCCAAGTAAAGCCCCCCTGGCCAAACCCTCCCCTAACTCGGACGACACCGGGCCAATTGTGCGCCGCCCTATGGGACTCCGCCCTATGGGACTCCCGGTCATGACACAGCCGGGGATCAAACCCCAGGCTGTAGTGACACCGCAACACTGCAATGCAGTGCCTTAGACCGCCACTTGGAAGGCCCCCTCTCCTATTACTTGTCCCTGGCTAGCATCCAAAACGAGTTAGAAAGATATTTCAAACCTATGCTGTCATTTAGTCACCAAATGGGTAAGATAATAACATATGTTTGGAACCTTAGAAACATAAACAACTCTACCACCGAAAAACACTTACAGATCTGTTTCTTTTGTACTTTTCCTGTGATGTGAGCAGTGATGTGGGCTGGTGTGGTTACCAGTCCGCCCCTGGTATCTAATTGAACTAGCTGGCGGTTCCTGAAGCAATCCATCACTGAAGATATCTTTTGGCATCTCCTGGTGTTCTTTCTCCACCCAGTGGAACCTGACAAAGTGCCCTGGCACTTTTATTCCTATGCAACAAAAGGCTGGAAATCATGTTGAAAAGTTGTGATCCTTTCTCCCTTTTCTTTTTGCGGGACGACACCTCCCCTCTTCTCCTCGCGGGCCTCAAGGTTGCACACCCCCAGTGATTTCTGACCCGCTGAGGTCAGTGTCTAAATGATACCCCTGATGCTGCTCTACTTCCTAAAGCCATTTTCTTTACTGGGAGCTTGGCCTGCAATTATCCCCTCTGTCATTCATCCCCTTTATGGTCATTTTTTTATTATAGATACATATCCTCCAGCATGCATCATTTTTCAGCCAGCGCCACTGTCCCTGCTCCTGGCTAGCTGGGGCTCGCCTGTTTTGTTTTGTCCCAGCCTGCCACCCCTCTCTGTTTACTTTCAAGATCCCAAAGATGAAAAAAAAACACACACTCCTTTACTTTACAAGCTATGCTGTTTTATTTAGTTCCCTCTAAATATTTCATAGAATTATTTTCTTATATTTACCATGCCATGTTTGGGATGTTATGGAGCAGAGCAGCACAAGGGTAAACAGTGCAGCAATAGCGTTCTTATTGTTGTTAGGAATTTGCATTCGTTTTACCTCAGTCCCGGTGCTTTTACTGACTGTGTGTTGCCAGTTAAACTATGCAACATATCGAATTGTTGGTGCCTAGTACTGTAAAATATTTTCATCTACATCTCTGTATGTTAGCATAAGCTGTTCCTATATAAGGATTTTAATCCTGACCAAGAACATATGCAGATGTATATCATTAACAAATCTTTGAAAATACTATTCTCATGCAGCAGACGCGAAAAACCCATCCCCATTTCAAAATTGCACATAATTTAGCATTGCGTGTTTCAAGGGTCTACCAAATATATGCAGCACACATCAAACAATTATACACTAATTTTTGGAGTGTGTTCAAGCTGAATTTGTCTAGACGCTTCATAACAGAATGAAAGGGGTTTCGTCAGATGCAGATAAGAGATCAAGTTATTTCAAGTTATAGCAACATAATAGAATTTTCTCTAGCCTTCTCAGCTGCAGAGTGAATAATTTAATAACTATTGTCTCTCTCTGCATTTCATAGAGCCAGTGTCACAGACGCAGATGTAATAGAATCACAACGCTCCTGAAATCGACAGACAGAGCTCTGCTGTTCGGCTCCAAATGAAATCTCCTCTTCAGTTTGCATTGCCCATCTTAGGGGGAGAAAAAAGGGCTCAGTGATCAGCCTGTTGAATTATTGAGAGCAGCGGGAGGAGAGAGCGTGTTCTTCCGTGACAGGGCCATCTATGTGGTGGCGAGGTGTTGGAGTCTGCTCAACCTGCAGCCGTGCTGCTGGGGGGCCACGGGGGAGAACAGCGTGTGTGTGTCTCTCGCTGTGTGTCTATCACTGCGTGTGTGTGATTCTTTGTGTGTATCTTTCTCTGTCTCTGTGTGTGTCTCCCTCTGTGTGTGTGTGTGTGTGTGTCTCCCTCTGTGTGTGTGTGTGTGTGTGTGTGTGTGTGTGTGTGTGTGTGTGTGTGTGTCTCTCTCTCTCTCTCTCTCTCTCTCTCTCTCTGTGCTTGTGTATGTGTGTGTGTTATGATCGTATGTCTCCCTCAGGCCACATGCTGCTTAGTAAACCCGAGACAGGATCCAGAGAAACAGCACACCAATCAAGGACCTGGTCTGGCCTACACTACAAGAAATGAGCACTCAAATTACAAGGGACAAGCACAGAGTACATCTCAACAACAACAACAACAACAACAGTGCAAACAACCTCCCCACTAAGTTTGTTACAAGCCACTCTGAAGCTGAATGCTACTCCTTTCATTACTGCTCATTTCCTTTCCAACACACACCGTAGTTCATCATTGAATAACCATACAACTAATGGCTATAATACATAAGTGGGTAGAAAGGTGTGTGTGTGTGTACACAAGTGTGGTTCTCTTCAGGTAAGCAAGAGAGCTACTATGAGTGGATACATTTATTGCAGATAAGAGGACACCAAAGGATCATTTTCAAAAGAGCTTCTATCATTAGTTCCTGTCAGATCTCAAAGAGCTGTGCCTTCTGTACATTTAGTTCTGCTCTCCACATAACCTGTACTTTGCTTTTACATGTCTCTATGGTCTTCCTCTTTATAAGGATGATTCAAGTAGCAACAAAATACATCAAGGAAGCCACAGCCTCCCAGAACTCCAAACCATCTGCATTATGGAAATGTAGTCTTTGAAAATGTAGTAATCATGATCCACATTATTTCCTGATAATGAGCTAAAATAAATTACCATTGGTGCTCTATTACAGAACATTTTCTTACTCCACCAATCCCTGGAACTTTAGGAGATAAGTGGGTATACTACTGCGACATTAAATAATAAACTACTAATTGACAAATTGTTAATTGCTATTGTGGTACAAAATAGGAGAGAAAGCATTTGAAATGAAGCTAGTTTTACTGTGATGCCTTGGAACAACCGCTGCTTGTTAGGAGAATATGAGAGTTCTGACTGGATAGAGTAGGCACTGGATAGAGTAGCTCTTTACGCTGCTGCCTTCCTGCCTCTTACCAAGGCAAAGGGAAATTAGTCCATAACATCCTAGCCACGAACGATCCGTGATTACTTCCACAGCATCCTGCCTGTGCTTAGCGAGAAGAGCGGGTAATTGATAGATAACGCAGGCGGTGCATGGTGTTCCAGTACAGTGACACCCAGCACCTTTTGTTGCTATCAGGAGTGTTTACCATAACAGCACCACTCTTTTTAGGACCTTCCACATTTATATCAAGTATGTTTTCTCCGTTTTCCTCCACTCAAAGCATGTAACCGTATACCCACAGCTAGTTTTTATTATTATTTTTACATTTTTAATTTAATATAATTTCTTGGGGGGGCCTGGCAGGTAGCCTATGATTAGAGCATTGGGCCAGTAACCGAAAGGCTGCTGGATTGAATCCCCTAGCTGACAAAATCTGTCATTCTGCCCCTGAGCAAGGCAGTTAACCCACTGTTCCTCGGGCGCCGAAGACATTGATGTCGATTATGGCAGCCCCCCGCACCTCTCTGATTCAGAGGGGTTGGGTTAAATGCAGAAGACACTTTTCAGTTAAATAAAATCAGTTGTACAACTGACTAGGTATCCACATTTCCATTTCCCTAGTTTGGTGCACGTAATAAAATCTAAGATGGGTAGGATCCACTTGCTGAACAAATCACACAGCCTCTCCATGTCCTCTGGACTGCAGGGGCTGAATGGGGCTCTGGGTCCTTCAAAAACAAACACACAGTAAATTCAATGTCTACTGCCAATTCAACCTCAGCTTACTCTAGCATGCCGAAATGATGGATTGCTATACATCAACGCTTAACATTTAACACACTATCAATTATAGTATCTCAATATGTCAAATAAAATAACATTTTGTTGGTCACATGCACATGTTTAGCAGATGTTATTGCGGGTGTAGCGAAACACTTGAGCTTCTAGTGCAGTAATATCTAACAATTTCCCAACATATACTCAATACACACAAATATAAGTAAAGAATGTAATTAAGAATATATAAATAAATGGACAAGCAATGTCAGAGCGGCATAGACTAAGATACAGTAGAATAGTATAGTATATATACATATGAGATGAGTAATGCAAGATATTTAAACATTATTAAAGTGACATTATTAATGTGACTAGTGTTCCATTTATTAAAGTGGCCAATGATTTCAAATCTGTATGTAGCCAGCAGCCTCTCTGTGCTAGTGATGGCTGTTTAACAATCTGATGGTCTTGAGATAGAAGCTGTTTTTCAGTCTCTTGGTCCCAGCTTTGATGCACCTGTACTGACCTCGCCTTCTGGATGATAGCGGGGTGAACAGGCAGTGGCTCGGGTGGTTGTTGTCCTTGATGATCTTTTTGGCCTTCCTGTGATATCGGGTGGTGTAGGTGGCCTGGAGGGCAGGTAGTTTGCCTCTGGAGAGCCCTGCGGTTAAGGGCGGTGCAGTTGCCGTACCAGGCGGTGACACAGCCCGACAGGATTCTCTCAGTTGTGCCTTCTTCGCCACACTGTCTGTGTGGGTGGACCCTTTCATTTTGTCAGTGATGTGTAAGCCGAGGAACATAAAACTTTCCAGCTTCTCCACTACTGTCCCGTCGATGTGGATAGGGGGGTGCTCCCTCTGCTGTTTCCTGAAGTCCACGATCATCTCCTTTGTTTTGTTGACGTTGAGTGAGAGGTTATTTTCCTGACACCACACTCCCAGAGCCCTCACCTCCTCCCTGTAGGCTGTCTCGTCGTTGTTGGTAATCAAGCCTACTACTGTTGTGTCGTCTGCAAACTTGATGATTAAGTTGGAGGGGTGCTTGGCCACGCAGTCATGGGTGAACAGGGAATACAGGAGGGGGTTGAGTAGGTACCCTTGTGGGGCCCCAGTGTTGAGGATCAGTGAAGTGGAGGTGCTGTTTCCTACTTTCACCTTCTGGGGGCGGCCCGTCAGGAAGTCCAGGACCCAATTGCACAGGGCGGGGTTCAGACCCAGGGCCTCAAGCTTAATGATGAGCTTGGAGGGTACTATGGTGTTGAATGCTGAGCTGTAGTCAATGAACATCATTCTTACATAGGTATTCCTCTTGTCCAGATGGAATAGGGCATTGTGCAGTGTGATGGCGATTGCAACGTCTGTGGACCTATTGGGGCGGTAAGCAAATTGAAGTGAGTCTAGGTTGTCAGGTAGGGTGGAGGTGATATGACTAGTCTCTCAAAGCACTTCATGATGACAGAGGTGAGTGAAATGGGGTTATAGTAATTTAGTTCAGTTGCCTTTGCATTCTTGGGTACAGGAACAATGGTGGCCATATTGAAGCATGTGGGGACAGCAGACTGTAATAGGGAGAGATTGAATATGTCCATATAGCTGCTCTTGCAATATCTTATATAACCCAGTTCCTTCATCCAAAATAACAATGTACAGTAGGCTACTGTCCTTCATCAGCGATGCAGGATTGATGGTGTGTCTGGTGCTGTGTTTGTGACTCACACAGAGCAGCAGCAGTACACACACAGGACTGCAGTGGTGACATCCCCTTATGGTGAGCTCAAAGGCAGCAACCCCCCCCTGCACCTTGGGCAAGTGACCGATGGCTTAACTAACCCATGCAGTGCCCATGTCTTTGATACATTACACAAAGGCATCGATTTCCCCCCCCCCTGCTTGCCTGCCTGCCTGCATGCCTGCCTGCCCCCATCCCTTATAACAGAGCACAGAGCAGAACACACTTCCATCACGACTACAGCACAGCTGACCTCCCCAGCTCTGTCTGCCCTGTCCTCTACTGAGGAACTGAGCAAGAACTCCCTCCCCCTACACTCAGACACACACACACACATATATGCACATATCATTTGTTTTGTTAGCGCAGCACAGTCAATTCTTCAACGTCAATTCTTCAACATCTCTCCTGTATGCTCTCTAGATCATGTGAATGGTCATGTAAATGCATATCACAGGATCTAGATATCTCTTATTTCTGTTCCATCCAAACAGTGTCAATATTTCACTTCCCCTTGACTTAATGATTGCTAGATGACTGAGGTCAAATGACAAATCTACTAATCCCAAAATTACCAGCTGAGTAAGGTAATGAACTGAAAGCCTATGGTCAATATCCATATCAGAATCTAAGCCAGTGTTATAAGCCTGTGGTACTATTGTGCAACAACATCCTTGCCTGCCTGCATAGTCTTATTGAATATTCAATGTCCCTCAGCTGCATTGCTCTGTTTGTTCATCCTGAAGAGTGTGTGTGTGTGTGCACGTGCATGTGTGAGTGTGTGTGATCTCTTTGGTGTTGTGAGTATGAAGGTGCTGTGAGGACGCAGAGCTGACAGTGTGACATGAACACCAGATCAAGGGCTAGGTCACAGTCACAGTCGCACCCCGCTGTGTGACGTCTAGGGGGTTCAGTGACTTGTCACTGTCTATCTGTCTGCACACTTTAATATGTTACTGCATACTTCAATATTCCACATCATCTGTAACCTCTTTCTAAGCCAAGAAAACAACTCTATCGACTCTCTCAGTTCTCAGAGAGTTACTTGTCCATATCAAAACAAGCATGCTTCGACAGATGTACAAACTGAAAAATAGTTTTACAACCTCAAAAGGCACATGAGTTAAGAGTTGGTAAGTATTACAGTAGCCTCCACAACAGCTACTAGCCACTTACCTCTGTATTCTGTGTGTGCCAGCAGTGTAACACATCAGTGAGATGGCCAGTAACTACCTGTGAAAGAAGGGCAGGTCCTGCTGTTCCCCTCTGCCTGTCCCCCAGACCTCCACTGGGGTCTGGGGGACAGGCAGAGGGGAACAGGAGGGCTTGGCAATTTACATTAATACATTAGAGTGAAATCGTAATCTGTACACTGTATTTTTTATTCAACCTTTATTTAACTAGGCAAATCAGTTAAGAACAAATTCTTATTTACAATGACGGCCTACACCGGCCAAACCCAGACGATACTGGGCCAATTGTGCACCGTCCTATGGGACTCCCAATCACGGCCAGTTGTGATACAGCCTGGATTCAAACCAGTGTGTCTGTAGTGATGCCTCTAGCACTGAGATTCAGTGCCTTAGACCGCTGCGCCACTCGGGAGCCCATTGAAGCAACTCTAATAGGTACTGCCATGTTCCTCTCAAATCAACAGAATCCAATCCATTTTCTTTCATTCAGGACTAATATAATATACAGTATGTGTGAGAGACAGACACAGTTTGATTGGTTCTCACAATACACTGAAATAGAAATAGTGTCTTCATGTCTTGTAGTATCCCAGCTAACAAGGAACGTAAATGAGACATTTGTAACGCTCCCCTTAAGTCTTCCAGAGGTACTGAATGGCATAGCCCGTTTGGGACATTATAGGACATTCATAACATTTCTAATAAGTATTATAGAGGTTATAAATATCCTGTCACTATTCAGACATCATGGGACTATTAAAAAACATTCCTTGGTAGTCCATGAAAGGTTCTGAATATCATGTTATTTTGGAGATATCCTAGGAACATTTGATAACATTAGATTTAGAGCTATGGTTTGTCTTCATATAACTTTACAATCAGAATGATAGAAATTGATTTTGGAACATTGTCTGTAAGCCAAGTGGTGGTACACTTGTAACATTGTCTTTCTAAGTGTGTAGGAACATTTGTTCCGTTCTAAATAAGTACATTATATGTTCTGAATGTCAGGACACTTTGGTGACATTGTAGTAGTATTTGTAATGTTCACAGAAGGTTCCTGAAATGTACTGAATGTGTGGTCACTTTGTAAATATTGTACATAACGTTCCCAATGAGTCTAGTAGATGTTGTGAATGGCAGATGCCTAAATGTCAGGTAAATTTCGGGATATCTTAGTAAACCAGCTAAGAAAATTACATTTGACGACGTGACCACAAAGTTCTTTTAGTTCCCACATAAGTCATGATAACGTTATTGTGAAACGTGCCGTCTACGTAGCTGTGGTGCCAGCTGACATAAGTTACGCCCAAGTCTTTTCATGACGTTGAAATGTCATGGATCTGAAATAGCTCAATTACGTTATTTAGTAACGAATTAAGAGATGTCCTTGAATCTTCCCTGAAGGGGCACACTGTTACGTACCTTATTGCTACTGCAGGTACCCACTGACGAAAGTTATGTTTCCAGTGGTTACCAGAAACTGCATTTTGTGGGGCTCTCAATGTACTTTCTGACGTTTAGTAACGTTTCGAGGTTGACCTAAAAAAAAAAAAATGCAAAGTTACCTAATGTTGCAATGACTTGAATTCGTTGAATTATAAATAGACATTATGGATCATTGTCAACTGACTCAAATTAGTGTCAGTTACATTTTCTACAAAATACAAATGAGTGTCAGTTATGTTTTCAGTAAGTACTGTACTTTGGAGGTTCTGAATGTCAGGACACTTTGGTGACATTGTAGTAGTATTTGTAATG
This sequence comes from Oncorhynchus mykiss, assembly GCF_013265735.2. Lineage (NCBI taxonomy): Eukaryota > Metazoa > Chordata > Actinopteri > Salmoniformes > Salmonidae > Oncorhynchus > Oncorhynchus mykiss. The sequence continues at coordinate 23,844,477 of NC_050570.1, forward strand.
TTCACAAAATGTTCCACAAATATACAGAATGTCAGACTACTTTGTGAATATCTAAAGAACATTTTAGAATGTTTATTGAGAATTGTGATGTGTCTACAAACAACGTTGCAATTGTGTTACTAAAGAAATGTTTAACATTTTTACTTAAAACTCCCTTGTTATCTAACATCTTTCTACGAACATTTCATAATGTTAATAGAGTTATATACATAAAGTTACCATTAGAGTAATAAATAGACATTCTGGAATATATACACGTAAAGTAAATACAGTATATATCATAATACATATATTAAAACAACTCTAAAATCAAAAACATATCAAGTAAAATGTTGCTAGGGCTGTCCTTTCTCTATTCTCTGAAGAAGATGTGCATGAAAAGTCAGGAATTTAAGTCTCAACATTAACTTGAATTTGGTACAATTCAGCTTTGCCTTGCTCCCGAGTGGCGCAGTGGTCTAAGACACTGCATCTCAGTGCAAGAGACGTCACTACAGTACCTGGTTTGAATCCAGGCTGCATCACATCCGGCCGTGATTGGGAGGCCCATAGGGCGGCGCACAATTTGCCCAGCGTTGTCTGGGTTAGGCCATCATTGTAAGTAAGAATTTGTTCTTAACTGACTTGCCTAGTTAAATAAAGGTTCAATTAAAAAAAATATATAAAAACATATCAGGGACCAGATTGCGAATGGCCATGGATGACAGCCTGCATGGAGCCTGGATAGTACTGCTTGTGGATCCATGTGAATTTGTTCCATGTGTAATGGAGTAACACTGTGTGTGAAAAATCTTAAGGCCGAGCGAGGATAAATACCTGACTTCTCCACAATAGTCTTGTGGCAGCAGTGACTCTGGAGAAGAGCTGGTCTTGGAACCTATCCCCAAATATGACTGCCAAAGGAAAGAGGGCCTTTAGTGTGGGAGATAAGGGAGATAAGATGTATCAAATAGTGAGTATGAAGAACGAAGGGGCCTGGTGGAAGCAGACAGTTGAGAGGAAAGTCTCATGGAAGTGGGGCCAAAATGCATCAAGTCCCATATCCAGGAAGTTTGTGAGGTTCAACGCAGCCTATCCAACCTGTTCAGTTGGAGTCTCTAGCATGCCTGCTATTCTCCAGATGACGATTGCTGAAGCACATTTTGAGATGCAACCCAAAGCTTGTACGAGTTGGTTGGCGGCATGACCAGGTTCTCCAGACAATTGCAGATGCAATAAGTGCAGGAATCGGCATTGTTGTGCCTTTGAAGCAGAATACCAGAACTGTTTAATCAATTGTGTAACCCATTTGGTCTGTTTTGATCGTCCTGTATGCTGTCTTGTTGAAGAACGATGTGCCCTCGATGTCATTTTCCTTGCACACAGGGCCTAGCTTTCTTGACACAAATGGCTCTCGGCTCCATGATGTAACCCATGGTGAAATCATCATTCTGATCTAAAGTGCCCTCATCAGCCATGTTCCATCAATGTCTATACAGATCAGAAATACTTGGACTCAACACCGTGGACTGTGTACCCATCCCATTCATTAATGTTTGCATGCTTACATTATTTGCATATCTTGTAATAAATCCAGATTCAACATTTACGCATTTTCCTAGTGAACACGATTTTACTTTATCACAAGCATGGCCCAATGCTGAGCAAGTCTTCTTCGTTAGAGAGCAGCAAGGTACAAAATCTAAATCATCAATGTGGAAATAACCGACTAGAGGTTCGTTGGCCGATGCTGTTGAACAGGCCATTCAAGGAAAACAGAGGTTATTCAGAGAGGATATCTACCCTGAGCTTTGAATATCACTCCACGACAGAGATCCCAAGATATTGGGACCAGCATACATGTGTTTAGACTAAAGGAAGTGGATCCAGCTCTTCCCCTCCGGCAATTTATTTTCCCATAATTTTACCGATTTAATAAACATATGGAAATTCATAATGTCATTTTCACCTCAGTATAGGCCTATGGAAGAGGGAACAATAACTGAAAATAATATTTGTTTTATAATATATTTTTTATGAATGTAGCCTATAACAATAATAATAATTTTTAAAAAGCATTAGTGGCACGGTTTGCATTTTTTGTGTGCTGTTAAAACCTTGTTTAGTGTGTTTTCATGTTCCCCCAAAAGGATTTGTTATGAATACTAGAAGGGAGATTACACCGATACCTGTATGTTGGTAATAGCTGTATGTAAATACGTTATTAAACTATGTGTAAAAAGTGGAAATAAGCCCAAATGGGCGGATCCTGTATGCCCACTTATGCTGCCTGCGGCTAGCTACAGACAGATAAAGTAGCTAGCAGTAGTGGTGGCCTGACAACGGTTCATTGAATTGACATCAGTAAGTCTGACCACCCCCGGACAGTAACTAGGGCATATCACTGAATTACACCAATCCACTGTCATGTAAACAATCTGTCTGAACACTTTGTTCTGTATGTATATATGCTCTTCCGTCTGTTCCTTTGATTTGTGAACTATAAGACTGGCACCTTTTTCTCTGGGGAATCATATATTCTTCCGTTCCATTCCAGAACGCTCGTCCGGATTAGGGAGGGCTTGGCCGGTAGGGGTAGCCTTGTCCCATCGCGCACCAGCGACTCCTGTGGCGGGCCGGGCGCAGTGCACGCTAACTAAGGTTGCCAGGTGCACAGTGTTTCCTCCGACACATTGGTGCGGCTGGCTTCCGGGTTGGATGCGCGCTGTGTTAAGAAGCAGTGCGGCTTGGTTGGGTTGTGTATCGGAGGATGCATGACTTTCAACCTTCGTCTCTCCCGAGCCCGTACAGGAGTTGTAGCGATGAGACAAGATAGTAGCTACTAAAAACAATTGGATACCACGAAATTGGGGAGAAAAAGGGGTAAAATGCAACAGCAAAAAAAGAAGGAAAAAAAGAAAAAGGGGAAAAAAAGGGAAAAAACAGTATGGGGATGAGGTAGATAAATTGTGTGGGCTATATACCGATGGATTATGTACAGCTGCAGCAATCAGTTAGCTGCTCAGATAGCAGATGTTTAAAGTTGGTGAGGGGGATAAAAGTCTCCAACTTCAGAGATTTTTACGCAAGTATAAACACCATGGGACCACACAGCCACCATACATAGAGGTGGCAGGTAGCCTAGTGGTTAGAGCGTTGGACTTGTAACTGAAAGGTTGCAAGATTGAGTCCACGAGCTGACAAGGTAAAAATCTGTCGTTCTGGCCCTGAACAAGGCAGTTAACCCACTGTTCCTAGGCTGTCATTGAAAATAAGAATGTGTTTTTAACTGACTTGCCTAGTTAAATGAAGGTAAAATACCTTTCAGGAAGGAGACATGTTCTGTCTCCTAGAGATGAACGTACTTTGGTGCAAATCAATCCCAGAACAACAGCAAAGGACCTTGTGAAGATGCTGGAGGAAACAGGTACAAAGTATCTATATGCACAGTAAAACGAGTCCTATATCGATATATCTGTCTCCTAGAGATGAAACAGGTACAAAAGTATCTATATGCACAGTAAAACGAGTCCTATATCGACATATCTGTCTCCTAGAGATGAACGTACTTTGGTGCAAATCAATCCCAGAACAACAGCAAAGGACCTTGTGAAGATGTTGGAGGAAACAGGTACAAAAGTATCTATATGCACAGTAAAAACGAGTCCTATATCGACATAACCTGAAATGCCGCTCAGCAAGGAAGGAGCCACTGCTCCAAAACCGCCATAAAAAAAGACAGACTACGGTTTGCAACTGCACATGGGGACAAAGATCGTACTTTTTGGAGAAATGTCCTCTGGTCTGATGAAAAAAATATATATAACTTTTTGGCCATAGTGACCATCGTTATGTTTGGAGGGAAAAGGGGCAGGCTTGCAAGCCGAAGAACACCATCCCAACTGTGAAGCACGGGGTGGCAGCATCATGTTGTTGGGGGTGCTTTGCTGCAGGAGGGACCAGTGCACTTCACAAAATAGATGGCATCATGAGGCCGGAAAATTATGTGGATATATTGAAGCAACATCTCAAGACATTAGTCAGGAAGTTAAAGCTTGGTCGCAGATGGGTCTTCCAAGTGGAAAATGACACCAAGCATACTTCCAAAGTTGTGGCAAAATGGCTTAAAAGGACAACAAAGTCAATGTATTGGAGTGGCCATCACAAAGCCCTGACCTCAATCCTATAGAAAATGTGTGGGCAGAACTGATAAAGCGTGTGTGAGCAAGGAGGCCTACAAACCTGACTCAGTTACACCAGCTCTGTCAGGAGGAATGTGACAAAATTCACCCAACTTATTGTGGGAAACTTGTGGAAGGCTACCCGGGTCAAACGTTTCGTTTGACCCAAGTTAAACCATTTAAATGCAATGCTACCAAATACTAATTTAATGTAGGTAAACTTCTGACCCACTGGGAATGTGATTAAATAAATAAAAGCTGAAATAAATCACTCTACTATCATTCTGACATTTCACATTCTTAAAATAAAGTGGTGATCCTAACTGACCCAAGACAGGGAATTTTTACTAGGATTAAATGTCAGGAATGTGAAAACTGAGATTAAATGCATTTGGCTAAGGTGTCTGTAAACTTCCGACTTCAAATACAACAGATTCGGAAACTATATCACAGCAATAAGCTCACATAATAACAAGTCAGTAAAGACATGAACACTGCACTCCAATCAAGAACTGTAAAGCTGCTTAAAGCTAAAAGTTAATAACAATTTTGTATTTTTTTTAAGATAACTTCTTATTTTCCCGAAATTTGGCATATTTTGTCAGTGGACACCTACCAACAGGATGCTGTATATGTTCAGAGTAGATTAAATTACAATGCCATTAGATATTCATGGGCCCCCTCATTTCAACATCCTGAAGTGACTTGGGACGTAACTTGTGTCAACTGACACCACAGGTACATCTAGGAGACGTTTCTTGAAAACATTACTTTTATGTCAACCTCATAAAGTCACTATATGTCAGAAAGTACATTGAGAGCCCCACAAAATGCAGTTCCTGGTAGCCACTGGGAACATAACTTTGGTCAGTAGGTACCTACAGTACCAACAAGGCACATCAGTGTGCACGTTCAGGGAAGATTCAAGGACATCTCTTATGATGTTTCTAAATAACGTTATTCAGCTGTTTAAGATCACCCACATTTCAACCTCCTGGAAATACTTGGACGGTAGTTTTGTCAGCGGACATCCGCAGCTACGTAGACGGCACATTTCACAATAACTTTATCATGACTTATGTGGGGACTAAAATAACTTTATGGTCACGTACTGGAACGTAATTTTGTTAGCTGGGATGCTACAGGCCGTTACCCAGCCATAAGCAGTATATTCAATACCACACACAAATGCCAGCTCTTTCATATGTTACTGTCTGTATGGTAGTGTTCCCTAAATGCGTATAAATTTGGAAATGGCCTTTTCCATCCCCCGAGGCAACGTTGAATATTGACACAAGCCACAGCAGGGGATGGATGTGTTCTCCAGGGAATTCCAATGATTGGATTACAACTGGTGTGTGTCCCAAATGGCAATCTATTCCCTATTTAGTGTACTACCTTTGATGTGGCCTCATAGGGATATATGGACCCATTTGGGATGCAGCTTGGTTTGAAGGGGGACCGACCATGACCCTCAAAGAGAGGGCTTGTGGATGTAGCCTACTCTATGGTCATCGGTGTCCCCCACCATGGCTGCTCTGCTCCCAAAACCTGTTCACTCATTTGGGTTATTTTTGTGGCATTGCTGATCCTTGGGTCACCATTACATTAATGCTATTAGCCTTAAAAGGATCCACTCAGACAGACACTCACCCACAGAGTGGGGATGGTTGGATGATGGGTTCCCTGCTGTGTCCATGAGTGCAGAGTTTCCATGGTGAAAATACAATACATAAAGCAATAGTTCAGAAACACACACACTGAGTGTTTTTCTAGTATTACTGTAGCTAATGTACAGAAGCCTACACTTATGGAGCAACTCAAGTGAATGTTTCTCTCTCACATTGTTCAGTTCAAAGATGATTACATATTGATGATTACAGTGGGTTGAGGTCACCGTGGAGAGCTGATCAGAGCACTGCCTGTGTGTGTGTGTGTGGTGTTAATGATGAGCCCGGTCCAGAGAGCACTCCCCTCTCCTCTGACCACTGACCTGTGTCACCGGGGGTTACAGGCCTGGCTTGTTATCCTGGCTGGGTGGAAGCAGAGAACTGAGCACAAATCTAACTTTAATCAAAGCCGTCAGAGATCCTCAGCCCTTTTCATCCACCGTCTGGGTACAACCCTCCTCCTCCTCCCCCTCTCCTCCCGCTGCCAACCATTCCTGCTGATTACCTCCCTGGACAGTGCAGCTGAAGCTTAGCCCCATGGCAGTCTGGGTATTCTGCCCACGGACGCAAGCACCAGTCAGTGCCCAAGTCTCAGTGCAGAGGATAATTAAGAGTTAATGGAACAGCGCCTCTCGAATTGGAATACATATGCATCAAGGGGGTTAATATACAGCCCATGGGAGGTAACATGCAAACGTGGCTAAATCATGGTAGGGTAGGGCGGCTTATTTGAAGTCGGGGGGGTCTGTAGATATGCATTCGTTTTGATAGGAGGGGATGGGGGAAAGATGAGGCGATGTAAAGGCAGGGCCAGATAATTGAGGCACTGGCAGTGTGTGTGTTTCACCCCTGCTAGTCTATGCAGCAGGCTGACAGTGAGGATAACTGGTACAGTACAGCCTTCTGCTGAGAGGAAGGTGTGGGGGTGAATAAGGTTAATCTCACATCTCACTCACTACTTCTACTAGAGGGAGCTCTGTCATTTCTATAGAACAAATCTTATAGAGAGGAGAGAGTCTATGCCTCTCTCTTATTCCCCTACATCTATATTCCATACCTGTGAACAGGTGGTCTGTGTAGGCAGGGTGCTGTTTCCTGAAGGTCTCCTCAGCCCTGGCAATGCAATCCCTGACGGAGTCTCCGGTGGAGCTCGTGATGTACATGACAGAGAAACCTTCCTCCATGGTGATCGCTCGTCCAACAGAGCCTGGGGATGTGGAGTCGTGAGAGGGAGGGAAGAGAGGGAGGGAAGAGAGGGAGGGAAGAGAGGGAGCGGAGGATAAAGAGAAGGAGGAGGGGTGAGAGAGCACCATTGTTATCAAAGGGACTCTTTACCCTGATTTCCTTATTCAGAGGTAGATACTCCTAAAACGATTATAGTTACTAAAAGCAGAGTTAATTCATGTTAATATAAACATTTTCAGGCTGCTACTGTATATCTACTGATTTGACCATTGAATGTTGCATTTGCTCTCACTGATTTTTGCGCTTTGTGGACTGGAACCTTTTATTGTAAAAAATAATACACTTAAAACAAGAAAATATCTACGAAAGTTTCACATTGCTATGCTTTCCATTTGATTGTTGTGATGAATAAAACATTACAACTGGGAAACTAACAGTGTTTCAGGACTAATCTATTCCCCATTTAAATCCACTCTGAATGAGAGGGAACAGATTATGAATTGGGGATTATTATGGCTTTGGCGTTCCCATAACCTTTGACATTTGTCTTAAACTAAACATAAATGGTGAACAACGCATTGCTTTGTATAAAAAATAATGCCCTACAGGACTATTCAACTCTTATTATTTCATATGTCATTAGATTAAGCAGATTACAGTAACGTGAATAAATTGCTTTTGAGTTTCCTATTTTCAGATACTTTTAGTTACAGTTGAGTTTACATACCAAATACATTTAAACTCAGTTTGTCACAATTCCTGACATGTAATCCTAGTAAAAATTGCCACAAGCTTCCCACAATAAATTGGGAGAATTTTGTCCCATTCCTCCTGACAGAGCTGATGTAACTGAGTCAGGTTTGTAGGCCTCCTTGCTCACACACGCTTTATCAGTTCTGCCCACACATTTTCTATAGGATTGGGGTCAGGGCTTTGTGATGGCCACTCCAATACATTGACTTTGTTGTCCTTAAGCCATTTTTGGAACACCACTTTGGAAGTGTGCTTGGGGTCATTGTCCATTTGGAAGACCCATCTGCGACCAAGCTTTAACTTCCTGACTAATGTCTTGAGATGTTGCTTCAGTATATCCACATCATTTTCCGGCCTCATGATGCCATCTATTTTGTGAAGTGCACCGGTCCCTCCTGCTGCAAAGCACCCCTACAACATGATGCTACCACCCCCGTGCTTCATGGTTGGGATGGTGTTCTTTGGCTTGCAAGCCTGCCCCTTTTTCCTCCAAACATAACGATGGTCATTATGGCCAAAGACTTCTATTTTTGTTTCATCAGACAAGAGAACATTTCTCCAAAAAGTATGATCTTGAGTGGGTTAACTGCCTGTTCAGGGGCAGAACGACAGATTTGTACCTTGTCAGCTCAGGGATTTGAACTTGCAACCTTTCGGTTACTAGTCCAACACTCTAACCACTAGGCAACCCTGCCGCCCCAATGTAACAATGTATCATTTCTGAGCCATTTGTCAGCAGGCAAGAAAAATTGATCACATACGCCACAGCCAGGACCCTAACAGATCTTCTATGTACGTACATTTTCATGTTCATGTTGAATGAGAAAGTATGGCATTAAAGTATGGAATTAGTTAGCTGAGAAGACTATCCATTAAATTATTTACAAACAAAGGAAACACAATGCCTCCGTGGAATCAGCACTGGTCAGAACTTTATCTCCTATTAATTTGACAAAGGAAACATTAAAAGTGGAGGTAGTGTGGTTCTAAATCTGGGCCTCTCACCAAGGGATATGAAACCCAGAGAGGGTAGAAGGCTGTTTGTGATGTTGGGAGCTGGAAATGCGTACTTTTTAAGGGCCGTCAGGATAAACACTCAGATGTATCGAAATTCACATGGGACAGAAATGAATTAAACGGAAGGTGGTTGATGTACTGTATACTAAAAGATATCCCGAACTCATCTCACTTCAAGCGAATGCAAATCATGGCTTGGATGCAGATCCGTACAAACCCACTTTCAATGTCAAAAACATTCATTTTGCACTTAGAATTAAAACTCTGTGTCTTTCCTCAGCTAAACTGTATGCAATTTTCTGTATGTTTGCATGCATCTCTTTGCCAACCTCCAACATCTAATGGAAACTCATGTAAAAGCTTGGGGTTTCTATTCAGTACTATATTAAAGGGCACTTCATTTGATATAACATGCTTCAATATTGATGCACAATTTCGACTTAAAATATTAAAACGACCCAAAAGGCACCCTTTCATGGAACGATCCGGACAGTAGTAGTTGAGGTAATTAAAATTAGATCAGAGAGTGGACAATGTTTGTGTAACCATACAGCAGTCTAAGCTGATTCATGGATTACCTTTGTTTGCCAGTGTTGAGGTTACTGTAGGTTCACTAGGTGCCACCCTGCTATGCTCTGGTTCATTATAAACAGTTTACGGCTATGCAGCGTTCTGCCTGATTGATAAGCTAAGAGCTACCTCAGTCGACAGTATTTAAAGCAATAATCATTCATTGGGCTTTCCCCTCTACTCTGGGCCATCCGTTCTCACCTGTCAATACAGTTTGATGAGCTTGCTTATGTGTTCCTCTGAGGCCCTGGACAGTCAGTACACCCAGTCAGCAATCATGGCGCTCCTAATGCCAAGGACAGAGACACACAGACACAATCAGACAACATTCAATCAAGATGTTACACTCTGTAGGGAGAGAGGCACAAGAGGCACATTCAATAGCTAGATGAAAACTGCATACGAAATAGGCTAGAATAGCACAGCACATCATAGCACAGCATAACGTGGTACAGCGTGGCACAGGAGAGCAGAGCAAAGCACAGAAGAGCCAAGCAAAGCACATACAGAACAGGGGTTTTCATTCTCTAAAATGGAACAGCATAGCACTGATAACATTACTAAAAAATACATTCTGCAGCAATATTAAAAGTCAACCCAAACAGAAGAGACAAAATACCCAGTTTCAGTGTTTCTGGTGTCCCTGTAATGTCCGGATAAATATTTGTCAAAGGAAAAGTATTGCCTGCATCCTGCCATTTGAAAACCTTTGTCTTTATTGTGTATTCACCCCGTGTTCTCAGAATAACCAGGTTGCCAAAAAAACGAACAAGAATGAATTGCACATGGCATGAAAAAAAATACATGAGACTGAAAAAACATTCTGTCACGTATCGACTTGGAAGCACTATGCCTGTGAGTGGATCTTGCATATATGAGTAACCCTGTAGCAGCGTAAATGATCACAAGGTCAGGAATGGTTAGTTTAGCAAAGAATCCCCTTGGGTTACTTTAGTATGCCCCGTTTACAGTCAAAGCCCCGTCCATGGCTGTGGGCTCTGTATGTGGCACACTGTGTTGGCTTACAGTCACATCTGATTGACCTAATTCCTCCACAAGTGTGTTCACCAATCATCTGAGAAAGACCCTTACATCATCACACCATGCAGTCACACTACCTCCATGCTACTGTATTAGTGAAGGTACATTGGATTTGAGTTGTAATTCTTAAGATACTGTGGTAACATAACTGTACAATACTGTTCAGTACTTTGGTAGAAAGTGATACAATTGCTCAGAAGAAGAGGTCAAATTTGTCAAATTGATGAAGCAACATGTCTGATTTTCTACCTTTGGCTGATGTTTGGCTCCCTCCCACAGAAGATCTGGTACTTGTTGGGACAGGGGTTGGTAGAGAGAGGCTGAGTGATGATGATAATCATTGCAATATTCTGGTTGCAGTTCAACTCTGTTGGCCCTGGCCAGGTGTTTAGCCGTTAAGATCAAGCCTTGGCCTGCCAGGCTGCTGTCTACCGTGCTTCCAACTGATGGCTCAATCTATACGGTGGCTGATGGCTGCCAGATGTGCTGTGTGCTGAGATCAATAGAAGATAATCTCGGTAATTGGTCATGATTGGTTCCTCTGACACAGTGATGATGATGGCTCAGCTCTGAGGGATGGATGGATGGGCCAGCTGGCCTGGATTTTTGGGGGAGGGAGGGGGGATAGAGAGAGAGAGAGCGAGAGAGGGTGTGTTTAAGAAAGGGAAACCCAATTGATCCTCCCCAGAGAGGGAAGCAACTGATTTTCCAATGTTGGACCAGCCTCTATTGACTCCAGCGAGTTCAATAGACATTACGGCGGTTGGGACTCATGCCTGGTTAATGGGCGTGAAGTATCTAGTAATCCCAAGAGTCTCACAGCATTCCCACAAGTGAATGGACAAATGCTTCGGTAGCTTTCAATGTACAGACTGCAAGAAGCCTACAAGTCTTCTGCCTATTTTTCCCTCATCAAGCATTCAATGGCATGCAAATGACCATCATACAGTGTGAATATGGTATGGAACTGCATATAGAAACAACCATTGTTTGAAGTGAGGTGTCAGTGCTCGGCCATCTCAGCTTAAAGGCCCAATGTAGTCATCTTGATATTCTTGTGTATGGAATAGTACTGTAAAATTCTGAGAATGATGATAATGCCCTTTAAGTGTAAGAGCTGTTTGAAAAGACCGCCTGAAATGTCCACCTGTTTAGGTGGAATGGAGTTTTGACCTGCCAGCTGACATCACTTAGATCAATAAAAAAGAGAGTTCCGAACCTCTCTGCCAGTAAGAGCTAGTTTTCAGTTTTCCCCTCCCCACTCAGACACCTCCCAGAGAGTCCTTTCTTGAGAAATTGATCTTTGCTATGAAGCCATTTTTGTTTATTTTTGACAATCACAGTAAGGTAATTAATTGTTACACAGAAATGATTTTATATTGGGGTAAAAACAGCTGCATTGGTCCTTTAACATACAGTTTATTCTCTTTGTTACAGAGTTAGAGCAAACACCCGTTTAATGTCATTTACAATCCTGTCATGCAACTAGTGAACTGCGCTTGTAACAGAGAGAGCTATAGAAACCCACTGGGCACACACTGGTTGAATCAACGTTGTTTCCAAGTGAACTCAATGAAATTACATTCAATCAGTGTGGAATAGACGTTGAATTGATGTCTGCGCCAAGTCAGAGGTGGCTTGCCAACAATATATATTGAACACTTAATCCCCTTTTCTCAGTGTCCAACGTAACAGGGGTGACCCCGTTCAATAGCTCGATTACATGAGAGGCCCTATATTGAGTGATGCCACGGAAAGTAGACGTGGCTATCAAAAGCCTTTTAAAAATGCCTTTAAAACACTTGGATAAATGCCTTTAAAACACTTGGATACCTTTCCTGTTGCACTGTGGCTGCCCAACAACACTAGCCTGCTGCCTACAGCCCCTCCTTCCCACCCCCTCTTGATATATGTACCTTAAAATAAATCTCCTTTATGTCAGTGCTGGCAGTCAATGTGACAGTGTTAAATTCAACAGGCAGACTTGGACTTGGGTTCATTTAAAAAGTTCCTGTTATTTCTCTCACTCTGGCCACATAGGGGTGTGGATGAACAATAGGAGATTTGTCAAAGGACAGCAGGACAACCAAAAAACAACAACTTTAAGACAGAAAAAAAACCTCTAAAACGTTTGGGACCGGGACTTGGAGCGAGAGAGATTTCCTCGGCCTGGCACATCACATCAAGATAATGACCAGTCTGACAGCATGGGGCCGTTTGTGACGGCTGGCCTGGAAAAAGGGCCATTGGGGGCAGCTCGTGTAGAGACTGCACAATATGACACACCATTAAAGTCTAAGGAAGAAAAAACAACAGAGGTGATGGGGAAGAGAAAAGGAGCCCCACAGCACAGTGGACTAGGTGATGGTCAATTCATCATCACCATCAGCAGCAGCAGTAGCACCACCACCATCATCATCATCATCATCATCTTCTACTGCCTTCACATAGCAGCTCAGCCCAGGTAACTGTACTGCACCACACAATAGATATGTTCTGATACTCAGGGGATATTTGACACACCATGGTGAGAATTGTCTTTGAAAGCTGCTGAAAATAACAACACCCCGCCACCTCACCCCCCACAGCTATTCCATAAAGCAGCAGAGAATGCCACTGGGCACATTGCATTGTTTTCTACTGGTGTCAGCATTCTGCACACTCTTGGCTCCAGAGTGCAAAAGGTTTGGCATTCAACATCTCTTTTCTTAAACAAATCTGAGGTCTGGGCTTGGCAAAACAGATGTATGCATAATAGAAGACTAAAGAGGAGAATCGTATGAAAAATGTAGCTGTCGAGTGTATTCTTCTCAAAACACAGATGAGGTAGTGGTGTGAGGCGAGCGGAACTCGTCAAGTCTGAGCTGTAGTACAGGATATTTCTCTCTGCTTTCAGTTTCAAGTTTTATTGTCACATGCACAAGTACAGTGAAGTTCCTTTTATACAAACCTAAAACCCAACAATGCATTAATCAATAACAATGTAATACTAGAAAAGAACACACAAGAATTTAAGTAAGCATACTATCTATAGGGTCAGTTCCAATACCGTATGTACTATGTGCAGGGATACTGTAGTGATGGGATACTGTAGATACTGTACACTAGTATGTGGACACCTGCTCGTCGAATATCTCATTCCAAAATCATGGGTATTAATATTAATATTGAGTTGGTTCCCCCTTTAATGCTATAACAGCCTCCAGCCTCTGGGAATGCTTTCTAGTAGATGATGGTACATTGCTGTGGGGACTTGCTTCCATTCGGCCACAAGAGCATTAGTGAGGTCGGGCGCTGATGTTGGGCGATTAGGCCTGGCTCGCAGTCGCCGTTCCAATTTATCTCAAAGGAGTTCGTTGGAGTTGAGGTCAGGGCTGTGTGCAGGCCAGTGAAGTTCTTCCACAACAGTCTTGACAACCCATTTCTGTATGGACCTCGCTTTGTGCACTGGGGTATTGTCATGCTGAAACAGGAAAAGGCCTTGCCCAAACTGATGCCACAAAGTTGGAAGCACAGAAACGTCTAGAATGTCATTGTATGCTGTAGCGTTAAGATTTCCCTTCACTGGAACTAAAGGGCCTAACCCGAACCATGAAAACAGCCCCAGACCATCATTCCTCCTTCACCAAACTTTACAGTTGGCACTATGCATTGGGGAAGGTACAGTAGCGTTCTCCTGGACTCCGTCACACCCAGATTCGTCCGCAGGACTGCCAGATGGTGAAGCGTGATTCATCACTCCAGAGAATGCGTCTCCACTGCTTCAGAGTCCAATGGCAGCGAGCTCTACGCCACTCCAGCCAACGCTTGGCGTTGTGCATGGTGATCTGAGGCTTGTGTGCGGCTGCTCAGCCATGGAAACCCATTTCATGAAGTTCCTGACAAACAGTTACTGTGCTGACATTGCTTCCAGAGGCAGTTTGGAACACAGTAGTGAGTGTTGCAACCGAGGACCGACGATTTTTACTCGCTATGCGCTTCAGTACTTGGCAGTCCCCTTCTATGAGCTTGTGTGGCCTACCACTTCACGGCTGAGCTGTTGTTGCCCCTAGATACATCCACTCCACAATAACAGAACTTACAGTTGACCAGGGAAGCTCTTGCAGGGCAGAAATTTGACGAATTGACTTGTTGAAATGGTGGTATCCTATGACGGTGCCACGTTGAAAGTCACTGAGCTCTTCAGTAAGGCCATTTTTTATTTATTTATTTTACCTTTATTTAACTAGGCAAGTCAGTTAAGAACAAATTCTTATTTTCAATGACGGCCTAGGAACAGTAGGTTAACTGCCTGTTCAGGGGCAGAACGACAGATTTGTACCATGTCAGCTCGGGGGTTTGAACTTGCAACCTTCCGGTTAATAGTCCAACGCTCTAACCACCATTCTACTGCCAATGTTTGTCTATGGAGACTGCATGGCTGTGTGCTCAATGTTATACACCTGTCAGCAACGGGTGTGGCTGCAATAGCCAAATCCACAAATTTGAAGGGGTGTACACATACGTTTGTATATATAGTGTATGTACAGTATAGGACTATGGTGACTAGGCAACAGGATATAACATAAACAGAGTAACAGCAGATTGTATGTGAGTGGGTGTGTGTGTGTAGAATCAGTGTAATTAAATGTGCATATTATGTGTGAGTGAGCAGAGTGTGTGACTGTGTAGGGCCCTGTGAATGGGCATAGAGTATAGAATAAAATAAAAGGTCAATAGGGATACAGGGTTAACTCAGATAGTCTGTGTAGCTTTTCACAAGGCACTCAGTAGCCTACTTTCTCTAATTTCCATAATCATGGCATACACATGTCTATTGATATACATTTGTTCTCCTTATAAAGGGGTGCACCTAATGGCCACATTTGTCAAGTGATAGACGTTCTTACAACATGGAAAAAATATTTGCCGTGAACGAGACAGCAGGCTGTGAGTATCACTACAGCATTGTATGAGTATTCAATTTTTAAGAGTTACTATATTCCAACGTCTGTGCCAACACAGTTTGACAAGAGACAAAGTGGCAACCTTAATTGCTTAAATGGAATAATTTAGTTGTCTAAAATCACATTCTTCACAGAGCCTTTTTTTTCTGATAAGAAAGCCTAAGCAGGAGCGACATTTTCTTACATACGAACTGTCATTGTGGTCTAATAAACATTCCTATTCAATCTTCAAGGTGGCAACCTGTAATGTAAGTGTCTGCAGATGACTATCTAATGATGAAAAGTGCACCAGATGTCAGGAAAATTACAAGCACAATTCAGTGGAGGCATGGTGAGAGCCTACTGCTAGCAGAGAAATTCACAGGATTTCTTCATGGAACAATGGGGAGAATCCATCTCATTCCCACTACCATTGGCATATAAAATAACAGAAAAAAGCCTAATCTCACTAAAGGAGAGCTTGCTAGGCGTGTGTGATTTATTTTAGAATGCATTGTTTTGAATTATAATGACCCAACCGAAGCTGGGTGGGCGGTTTGTCCACTTTGACGCCTCGCTCCATTAAAAAGTATCTCTATTTATGCATTTTATCGCTGGCGCTGTAGTCACACAAAACAATACAAATTTGGTTATTATGAACTTTTTTGAATTCTAAAAAAGGTAGCTAAGTGTTGAGGCTTTACCATACACGTTAAATTAGTCCAATTCACAGCAAACACAACATCGCCATCAGCAAAGATAATTGGAGATATTGACTATCCTGCTAGCATACAGTCAATGCTCTGCCTTTCCTGTCCTTTCCACCTGCCTCTCTCTGCTTGCATAACCCCAGTTCTATGAGAATATGAGTGAGATGTGTCACTATGGAATAAGCTCGGGGAGGATCACTGGCTCGAAGTATCTGTCACGTCTACTGCAGCTCCTCCCCTCCGCCGTTCGACATCGGCACTGTTCACCCTGCTATCATCCAGAAGGCGAGGTCAGTACAGGTGCATCAAAGCAGGGACAGAGAGACTGTTAAATAGCCATCAATAGGCGGCTTCCACCCAGTTACGTAACCGTGTACCTTAAAGGCTGCTGCCCCATATACATAGACTTGAAATCACTGGCCACTTTAATAATGTTTACATATGTTTGCTTTACTCATCTCATATGTGTATACTGTATTATATTCTACTGTATTTAGTCTATGCCACTCCGACATTGCTCAACCTAATATTTATATATTCCTTAATTCCATTATCTTACTTTTAGGTTGTGAATTGTTAGATATTACTCCACCGTTGGAGCTAGAAACACAATCATTTTGCTACACCTGCAATGACATTTTCTAAACATGTGTATGTGACAAATAAAATTTGATTTCTCTCTCCGGGGGCTGTAAAGCCTATTGTAAGTTAATATAAAGGCCTCCACTATCCAATGGGATAGCCGTTGACGAGAGAGGGGCCCCACTTTAAGTGTGGGTCATTATTACGCCATGATCTCATTCTATCCAAGCAGATATGCGAAGCACATTGTCGTGTCTTTGGCTATGCCGGATTAAGTGATATGACATGCTATTCTATAAAATAATTTATCCGTAATTAATATAACCTGATTGAGCTAATCATGTAAATGTAATTAACTAGAGAGTCGGGCACTTCTAAAGAATATTTATAGAGCTGTTATCTTCCGAATAAACTCTTAAAGACCTAGTAATATTTTACATCAATAGCAGTCAATATCAATTGTCATCTTAATTCAGTCTCATCTGAAAGTTGTAAATTCTTGGTTATCTGCACAAACCCTGGCTAACAATTTGAATCAGCAATAGAAAATTGGGTTTAATTATTTATTTACTAAATACCTAACTAATCACACAGAATTACACATACACATAATTAAATCATAACTTGATTACAAATGACATCATAAAGGAAAACGTCCATAGCGGGCAGAACAGATATGACAGCTTGTTACACAAAAGAAAAGGGGCTGGGTTTGAGTGAAGGACCAGGAAGACAGGAACAAAGGCAAAGCTGTGCTATCGTAAATACAGTATCTTATGCATTCTAAATTACCGCCCATTTGGAAAAGGAAAATGCAATAAATATTTACTCTGAGCTGCGCTTCGGTAGGTTGGTGGTAGATGGAAGGTCGTGTTGCCCAACCGAGTCCTTTGAAGAATGTCTCTGGTTGTCAATTGGATAAGTTGTAGTAACGTCGTTGGGTGATAGACGGGATACTCTGTCTGTTCCTTCCTAACCCTCGTTGCATCTGCTGTTGCTATCTCAACGGCTAGGAGGTACCACTTCTGTAGTAAATAAGAGTTCAAAGTTCATACCATTCGCAACCAAAGCTCACGCTGATGTTGGCTTCGTTCTGTAGTTATTATCTGAACCATTCTGACATAGGACCGTGGTCCTACATCCTTCGGAACAGGGAGTTATATTGCTGTCAAGGGCTTTTTAGGAAGGGAGAGGAGGGCGTGTTTGAAAAGTTTTATAGCCCATGTCCCTTCACATTTCATATTCAAACATTTCAATTGATCAACAATTCCATGTGAACCCGATAACTCTCATGTGTAGACTTTCCACTGTAGAGTTTATGTCATCTTATCATTCATGAGAATTTCTCAGATGACAACCGAACTGTCATCATATTCATTAAGTACCACCGCATATGTTCAATTGTTCGGATTACCAGAATATAGTTCATTTTCCCCCACCTTCTGATGTTCCCAGAATCTCTATGTTAGCCAAGGTTTTTGCAAATGTAACATCAGTAAGGTAGAGAGAGGAAAAAGGGGGGGAAGAGGTATTTGACTGTCATAAACCTATCCCCCAGGCCAACGTCATGACAACATACTGGAGATAAACAGTGGAGACTAGGGATGTGAAAAATGTAAAAAACAAATGTTTAAACAACCCTTTTTTAAATCATTTAGGTTCCGTTTTTAGGTTCTCTGCTGTGTGTCTCTGCTCCATGTTCTCAGTGGTTAGTACATGCGACGTCATGTCCCATTTCTCATCAATGTGATGGCTCGTTGCAGTGACGTATGACAGCGTGTTCATAGATGTCCAACAATCTGTTTTTAACGCCACTTATGGGGTATTTGAGAGCTAGCGCTTTCTTATTGCAGAGCAATCAATTTCTCCATCCGGTTTTTTCGACATGGCCTCTTGTAGTCTGGTTCTAGATATGCCATCAAGGCTTTGACGCCGACATCCTCTACCATTGACAATGGCAGCATATCAACTGCAATCATTTCTGTAATCAGCGCTGTGATTTTCTCACCATTATTGCACCTCTTTCATGTGAAGAGCCTGTCTCGTGTGTTTTTGGGGTCCTGGGCTGCTGCCAGCAACAGTTTGGGTCTCATGGTGCCTCCCTTTCAGATGGTAAAGCATTGCACCTGTACTGCCACTGTAGCTCAATTCCATTTCAGAAAGTTTTCATTTCACCACCTTCTCATTTACCTTCTCAAAGTATTGCCATACAGGACTTTGTTTCTGTTCCTTCCCTGTCTCGCTCTCTGCCATTTTTACAACTGTTAACGACGATGACATATGGTGCGCTTTATATCCATGGCAAATCATTTGTAAGATGCATATCACTTCCTAGTAACATTACTGCATTACAGCTTTAGGTATTTGTTTAATTTAAATTTCTCCCTTTATGATGATGATCGGGACCTGTTAGTGGTAGTTTTGTGAGAAGTGCACTGTGATTTATTTTTTTTAAATTACATATTTTTTCTACACTATAACAATCCCAATTTCATAGAATAATTAAATGTTCAAACGTTCACACCCCTAGTGGAGATGCTCTTCTTCCGTAGAAGTGAAAGGTGGCGGGTGGAAAGCCATAAGCTCTAAGGCGAGACAACAGCAATTGGCGCATAAAGGCATAAAGGTGGGGTTGGGTAACAGCTTTACCTTGAATAACCTTGGGACAAACTGTAGGCACGAATGGTGGACTGACAGTTTTGCTTTGTGAATGTAAGGGAAATTAGCAAAGACGTTTTGAAGGAGAGATATTTCAACTCAAAAGGTTGCTGTGAAATCACCTGAAGCATTGTAGAAAGATCCCAAGACTGGGCTAAAGGCTTGGAGACTGGGCGTAAGTGATGTGCTTCCTTCATGAAACTACATACCAGAGGCTGTTTCCCTCCTGTGTTGTTGTCGAAACCTATATGACAGGCTGAGATAGCGGCTAAAGGTCCTCCAAAAGATCCTGCAAGAATTATAAAACCTTGGATACAGAGAATTGGAACGGAATGATATGTTTTTGGTCACACCACATTCAACGAAGATCGAGGGGCTCCTCCAGTGACGGAGAGCCGAGACAGTCCGTGGTCATCATTATCTTTAAATTAAGGTGCCGTTGTGGGTATCTGCACTTCGCCTGTGTCCAATCCTGGAAGTCTCTTATTCTCAGTAGCACCAGCGGTAGTACTGAGATGGTGGTCGCCATCAACCCCAGGACTCTGAGACACGTTCTGAGTATGGTGACCATATTACCTCCACACCGGCAGTCACGAGTCATGACTGCAGTCAAATTCCACATGACTGCTGAGTCATGGTAACTATGCTTCTCCAAAACTGGGCTCCGATGCCGCTGATGGTCATTATTAGCAAAACTTGCTAACGGCCAGCCAATCTCTAATGGCCTGGTACTCAGCACTCCATAGTCCCTCTAATCACTCTGACACCAATGAAAATGAAATCGACAATCAAATCAAACACTTCATGAAAGTGCTGGCATTCAGAGTTTGAGTAGAATAGGATCGATCACCTGTTGATCAGTGAGATCTAGGTCCTCATAGCTGGTTGATGCATGGAATGAAATAAGTGTTCCTATAAGCCCATGTTGAGCACCATTTCTATAGGCCATGCAATTGCATGAGAAAATAGAGTTTTGATGGCCTCTTTTAAACAGAGGAAGATCCCATAATCTTTCCATAGGCTTGTCTTACTATGTTAATTTCTTAACTTTCCTAATATTAAGCACGTTGCTTCACTTGACAACCGGAGTAACCTACTCGGATGGCCTGATAATGAATCGTGTAAAAAGTGTCCCCCATTTGATATTCAATTGCATACAGATGACATGTCTTTTTTTTGCCCCTGTTCCGATTAGGTGCATGATAATGGCCAATTCTAAATCAGAACTAATTTCACACATATATTATTTAGTATATACAGTGCCTTGCGAAAGTATTCGGCCCCCTTGAACTTTGCGACCTTTTGCCACATTTCAGGCTTCAAACATAAAGATATAAAACTTTATTTTTTTGTGAAGAATCAACAACAAGTGGGACACAATCATGAAGTGGAACGACATTTATTGGATATTTCAAACTTTTTTAACAAATCAAAAACTGAAAAATTGGGCGTGCAAAATTAGTGCTGGCCACTCCATTATAGACAGAATACCAGCTGACTGATTCTTCTCTAAATAGTTATTGCATAGTTTGGAGCTGTGCTTTGGGTCATTGTCCTGTTGTAGGAGGAAATTAGCATTGGCATTTCCTCCATTGCAAAATGGAGTGATAGCCTTCATTCATCAAGATCCCTTTTACCCTGTACAAATCTCCCACTTTACCACCACCAAAGCACCCCCAGACCATCACATTGCCTCTACCATGCTTGACAGATGGCGTCAAGCACTCCTCCAGAAAGCACTCCTTCATTTTTTCTGCATCTCACGAATGTTCTTCTTTGTGATCCGAACACTTCAACATTAGATTTGTCTGTCCATAATACTTTTTTTACAATCTTCCTCTGTCCAGTGTCTGTGTTTTTTTGCCCATGTTAATCTTTTCTTTTTATTGGCCAGTCTGAGATATGGCTTTTTCTTTGCAACTCTGCCTAGAAGGCCAGCATCCCGGAGTCGCCGCTTGACTGTTGACGTTGAGGCTGGTGTTTTGCAGATACTATTTAATGAAGCTGCCTGTTGAGGACTTGTGAGCTGTCTGTTTCTCAAACTAGACACTCTAATGTACTTGTCCTCTTGCTCATTTGTGCACCCACTCCTCTTTTTATTCTGGTTAGTGCCAGTTTGTGCTGTTCTGTGAAGGGAGTTGTACACAGCGTTGTACGAGATCTTCAGTTTCTTGGCAATTTCTCACATTTTTTTTTTCTCAGAACAAGAATAGACTGACAAGTTTCAGAAGAAAGTTCTCTGTTTCTGGCCATTTTGTGCCTGTAATCGAATCCACAAATGCTGACACTCTGATCACTGATGATCAATTAGCCTTTGAAAATTATAAACTTGGATTAGCTAACACAACGTGCCATTGGAACACAGGAGTGATGGTTGCTGATAATGGGCCTCTGTACGCCTATGTTGATATTCCATAAAATCAGCAGTTTCCACCTTCAAAAGTCATTTACAACATTAACAATGTCTACACTATATCGCTGACCAATTTGATGTTATTTTAATGGACAAAGAATGTGCTTTTCTTTAAAAAACAAGGGCATTTCTAAGTGACCCCAAACTTTTGAACAGTAGTGTACATATTACCTCAATTACTTTGACTAACCGGTGCAACCACACATTGACTCTGTACTGGTACCCCCCTGTATATAGCCTCGCTATTGCTATTGTTATTTTGCTGCTGTTTAATAAAAAAATAATAATAATGTACTTATCTATTTTTAACTTAACACGTTTTTCTGAAAGCATTGTTGGTTAAGGGCTTGTAAGTAAACATTTCACTGTAAGGTCTACACCTGTTGTTATTGGCACATGTGATAAATATTTGATTTGAAATGCCAACTCCTGTTTACTTAGGTAGCATGTAGCATTAACAAGCTAGGTCTTTCAAAATCTCACGGTTCTCTTGTTACCTTTGCATTGTGCATGCTGTTGATGTTCAATCTTTGTTGTTCATTCAGATGAAATCCTGCGACTAGTGAGGTCTGGCCACCCGACAACCTGCATGCTCGACCCCATCCCCTCCTCCCTTCTCCAGAACATCTCTGGAGACCTTTCCTCACTTCCCTCATCAACTCATCCCTGACCACTGACTGCATCCCTTCTGTCTTCAAAATGGCCCTAGTCACTTCCCTCCTCAAGAAACCAACACTCGACTCATCGGACGTCAAAAACTATAGACCTGTATCCTTCCTTTTCTTTCCAAAACACATGAGCGTGCTGTATCTCATCAATTCTGTCATTATCTCTCTTAGAGCAATCTTCTTGACCCTAACCAGTCAGGCTTCAAGACAGGTCACTCAACCGAGACTCATTTTCTCCGTGTCTCCTCTGTTCTCATCCTCCTAGATCTATCCGCTGCCTCGACACCGTGGACCATAAGATTCTCGTCTCCACCCTCTCAGGGCTGGGCGTCTCAGGCTCTGCACACTTTTGCATTGCACCCTACCTGTAACGCCACATCTACCAGGGGACGTGGAGAGGATCTGTGTCTGTACCACATACTCTCACTACTGGTGTCCCCCAGGGCTCGTTTCTTGGCCCTCTCCTCTTATCTCTACACAACAAGTTACTCATCTCCGTCATATCCTCACATGGTCTCTCTATTATTGCTATGTGGATGACACTCAACTACTTTTCTCCTTCACCCCTTCTCACACCCTAATGGCAACACAAGTCTCTGTGTAACTGACAGATATCTCAGCTTGGACGTCGGCCCACCATCTCAAGATCAACCTTGACAAGATGGAGCTGCTCTTCTTCCCGGGGAAATCCTGCCCACTCAAAGACCTCTCCATCATGGTTGACAACTCCAGTGTCGCCCTCCCAGAGTGCAAAGCACCTTGGTGTGACCCTGGAAAACACCCTGTCATTCTCTGCAAACATTAAAGCAGTGACTCGCTCCTGTAGTTTCATGCTCTACAACATATAGAGTATAGAGTACGATCCCACCCCACACAGGAAGTGGTGCAGGTCCTAATGCAGACACTTGTCATCTTCCGTCTCGACTAGTGCTACTCACTGTTGGCTGGGATCCTTGATTGTGCCTTCAAACCCCTGCAACTTATCCAGAATGCTGTAGCTTTCCTGGTTTTCAACCTTACCAAGTTCTCCCACGTCACCCTGCTCCTCCGCACACTCCACTGGCTTCCAGTCTAAGCTCTTATCCATTACAAGATCATATTGCTTGCCTACTGAGCAGCAAGAGGAAATGCCCATCCCTAACTTCAGGCTATGCTCAAACCCTACACCCCAACCCGAGCACTCCGTTCTGACACCTCTGGTCTCTTTGTCCTCCCATCTCAGCCCAGTCCAAGCTCTTCTCTGTCCTTTGCTGATAGCTACTTCATTGAGGAAAATTAACAGTACAGTAAGTCGCTCTGGATAAGAGTGTTCGCTAAATGACTAAAATACAAAATGTAAATGTAATGCCAGATCTATCTGTGAGCTGCCAAATGTCTTAAGAGATATCTGGCTTTAATGTGAGACAAATGTATCATGCTTGTTGAGTGCTATAGGCAAGTTGTTCAAGTCGTAGTAACTGCTCTTTTCTACACGCTGTCGCTGGTGGAGAACAACAGCAGGCAGGGGAAGCAGTAGAGTAGCAGCGCAGCCACAGAGCCAGTCTTTCAGTTGATACCACACAGATTGAAAGGATCCTGTTATTTTCTGTCCCTTTGACGTAGGTCCCTGAGCTTAGAGTTGGTCTTCCGACCCTTATCACCCTGTTTTGCTAGAAAATCACATTTTGAAAACTGTTTCAGATGCAACATGTTAGTCATCCTGATCAGCTTACTTTAGCTAGCAGTAAAACAAGCTCTGCCTATTTTCCTTCCAAGCCCATTACTTTTTTCTAGCCAACAAGCATAGTCACGGAAAGTAGGAGTGATGAGGGTACTGCAGCACCACCGATCCTTCAAATAAAATCCCCACTACATTTGTGAACTAGGCCTGGATTCCTTCTGTATGAGCAGAGAAAAATACGCATTTTGCATGAACTGACACACATTTACGGGGGAATGTTTTGTGCGTATGCAACATTTATAAATGAGGCCTTAGGTCCTAACATAAGGATGACTCGGAATATGCTATTCTGTTTTTCTGAAATAGGTAACATTTTCTTCATATCATAATACTCATTTAGACCTGCCTAAAATGAATAATGGATTTATTGTGATGGTGTAGGCTATATTAAGTGGATTTATTAGAGTTTTTAAAATGTAGATGTTCCAAATGTCCGCATCAGTGGCTTGTAGGCTATGCGGGAAAGCACAAAGATACTAAACCTGTTTATGTTAAAACTGGAAATGATTTGCATGACAATTACTGGCTGACAAAATATCATGACCGCCAGACACTGTGCTACACCCTAGAGAAGGCAGGTCAGGACACAAAGTAAACTGTTGTTTGCCCCTCTTTGCTGTATGTACTTTGCTGATGTACCCCTAGGCCGGACACTAATTCTTTCCCACGGGGAAATCAAGGGGGGCGGGAGACACAAATGCCGTAGAAGCAAAAGACTGCTTCCCCTACTGTCGGCCTATGTTAGGAGAGCTGATCTGTGTGTTAGCAGCCTGCTGTGTCACTGGGGGTCTTGCGTTACGGAAAACCCCGGTGCCAGCGAATTGCCCTCTCCCTGCACGAAGCCTTGGCTCATGGAGGGGGAGACCGGGTTGCCATGTTAACCAGGTCTCCGTTGCAAGCAGAAGTGGAAGGCTTCACATTCCTTCTTGTGAAGTTCGCGCTTCTGTCGCATTGCAGCAACAGAAGGCCCAAACAGTTCCTTCAGTGCGATAGGAGCATCAAAGAAATCTGCCTTTTCTTTGTCTGAGAGGCCTGGACAAGTTGAGCTACAAGGCTCTCTCCCCCATCACCACAAGGCTCTCTCCCCCACCACCACAAGTCTTTCTCCGCCAACACCACAAGGTTCATGGTGCACCCACATCCTTGGATGGTGCCTCTGGAGACTCTGAGGTTGGGATCTGCTATGATGCAGATATCGTCGCATAGGTTCTGGTTGGCTGTGCCTAAGAGAGTGCTCATCTCTTGTAGCAAATTGGCTTGGTTAGCCAAAAGTAAGGATGTTTTGTTCAAGGCCCGTACTGAACTTGCCACAAACACTTAGACCTTTGGTCTTCCCAGGGACAGCAGTGCCGGTCATAGACGAGGCACTGGGGTTGAGGTGGCTAGCCAATGACGGCTTAACCACCAGCGGCTTCCATGCCAACAGTGTCTGATTTGGACCTGGCTGGACAAGGGCTTGTCATTTACATTCCACCATGCCTTCCACCACGCAGAATGGATCTACTGATTGGGACCAAGTTGTTTCCCCGGGATGGTACAAGAAGGGAGTTACCTCACATCGAACCAGTCCCTCTCGGTGCTGCCACCCCTGACAGGTGCGGGCCAGTCGATACCGAGTCTGGCCATTGCCCGTTTACAGACATTCAAGCCCAAATCTTTTATTGGGCGCCGATGCTGCCTGAGGGAGGAAGAGGGCCTCCCTCATCGATTTGGAGTATTTCTTCCTCATCGATATCAAGGTTGTCATCCTCCTCGCCAGCTGTTTCATCTTGATACAGCGGGTTGAGGACCCCATATTCCATAGCCTCCTCCCAGGAGGGTTGGGTTTGTGGGGTAGCCTCATTGCCCGATGGCTGTGAGGGTGACAAGTATTTTATGGGGGTTGCTCTGTGCACCTGCTGATGGAGGGATTTTGCAGGCAGTGTCCTACAACTCGGGGCTAGCGAGTGATGCTGTAGAGTGCTCAAAACCTAAGCAGGCGATGCACATGGGGTGTGTATCCTTGCCTGCTATCTTCACCTAGCATGGACATGGGTGCGCCGGTGCTGGGGCGTGGGCAGGAGCTCTGCTCGGTTCTCCCTGAGTAGGGGTAGCAGGCTCCATGGCTCAGAAAAAATAGTGTTCCTTGAGCAAAGTGAGAGTTAACTACCGTTCACCTCGCAGCTAATAGCCTAGCTAGTTAGCACACAGCTAGCTGGAGAAAGAAGTGCTTTCTTTGTTTCTTGAAGAACAAAGCGTATCTCTTCACCGTTAAAGTTTGGTAGGAAGACAGGAATTAAATCATACTGAGGAGAACTTCAGTGAGCATAGTCTCTTCCACAAGGAAAAGAGGCGTGAATCACCAGTGGGCGGGCGAGTGGCTCATTATAAGGAGGAGAGGGCCTCACCTCATTTGCCACTCGAGCTGTCTCCAACAGACTGTGATTGGATACATCGAGCCAGTGATTCGCCCCTGAGCAAATCCCATAGTGACACATCAAAACAAGTATTAGAAATGGAACCATTAAATAAATATTAAATGAGATTGATGTTCGTTAATTATCTGCCCACCCGAAACAGCTTAAGGAATGCACTCATTTATCCATGTAATTAGCTTCGATATTGCACTATGACTTTATATAATTTCCAAGGAGGAAAGTTGTGCCTTAAAAGCAAGTTTAAGCACAAAATCTCTTGAAATTCCAATTCCAAATCAAAAAAAGTTTTAGTCTATTGAATGAAACATATTCCATTGTACCTCATACAGCAATCTTTTTTTTAGGTAATTTAGCAGACACTCTTATCCACTCAGGTTGCATATGCAATGCCTTGACAAGATGCATCCCTCAATTCACTAATCTACGATGATTTGAGCCGAGGCAAAGATGCTGATTTGCTGTTTCTGTGTGTCCAGGATGGAGCAATGTCAGCATCGGCTGACCTGAGGGGAATGGACAGGAGTCTGAGATGTGTCCGGAGGAGAGACAGAGCACTGTCCACTGCCTGCACCCTCATCCCCACCTTCTCCCCCCCTCCTCTCTTCCCTGGATCCCTGGCGGTCGTACTGTAGCCAGTCAGGTCAGGCTCAATGCCATAACCCCAACATAGAGACCCGAGCAAATGCAATTGACCTTCCCACTGACCGTTTATCAAAGCCCTGATGCACACGGACAACTGCTAAACACATAAAGCTCTTAATTTTTTGATTAGTAGGCAGGTCGCTAAATTTTATTTAATTGGGCCCCCAGATAATTTGAAAGAAGACGGATGGAGGGGAAAAAGAGCGAGAGAGATTAACCAAACTTAACCTGCTCTCTATTTCAGTCCATTCCAATAATAATGAAACAGAAAGGGACATTAACAAAATAAATAGCGAACGGTCGGCTGTGGTTCTGGAGCCCTTTGCGATTTGTTCCTTCCTCATTCAATAAAGAATAAGCACTGTCATATGTAAGGGACTACTAGTGGGCACATAGACAGTTGATAATCATATCATTAGGATGCAAATGGCACATTAACAACACTGAAGCTGTAGGAAGAGATGGCTTCTAGTATCTGGTTTATGGCAGCATTAGCAGAGAATGTAATTATGAGTCTAATTGTCCTCTACCCACTACTCATACTACATTGAGCAGTTAGTATTTATGTGTCTCCATGAACATATTTTTCCTGGAAAAGACAGAACCACCAGTAGGCGAGCCGATGTGACAACCCGCTGAGTGGACATGTGTTCATCCTCCCTTTGTAAATGGCTTGGCGCTTTAGCCAAAGATAATCTGTCTTCATTTCCTGTGGAGGACCCACTCCTCACACCCTCACAGGCTTACCCCCCTGCCACACATTGGTTCCCCAGCAGTCGATACACCATGGCCTGGCTCAGATGGTGGAAGAAATAGATGGTGTTTAGCTGGATGGCTCTAGGAGAGAACAGAGAAATAAAAAGAGACTGCTACAGAATAGCGATTCAACCAGTTCAGAATGTTTTGGTACTATAGTTTTACCCTCTGAGCATCTGCTTAAATGTAATGTCCTCTAAAAGTGTAAAACAACAACAGCTTTTCTTTGATGCCTGGTTAAATTGTTAAAAATAAATGACATATTGCTGAGTTGTCATTATTGTGGGTCACTTAAAAGTCACGGGGGAAATGATGTCGTTGTGCCGAGTCAGAGTGATGTTGGCTGCAGCTTTTTCAGACAAAGAAATATACTTTTATGGCAGATCAGTTATGGAGATTTATGAGGTAATCATAGAAATGAAACTTTCAATGGGAGCAAGGAACTGTGGTGCAAGGAGGGAAAAGAATTGAGGCCTGATAGGTTTAATGTAAAATGTGAAATTACTTTTTTGGTGCAATTATTGTTCCTGATGGGTTTGCCATTTTACATGCCTCATACCCTTAAGTCTAAGCTTAAAAAAAATATTAATCATCGGGATAACTACTGTAAAGCAAAATGAAATAAACAAATTAAATGACAATAGTTTGTATTAAACAGAAAAGGAGGTGGATTGCGTAATTTCACCCTCCACTCAAGCAGCGCAATGAAGCATGTGTCCAACAGTTTGAAGGTTCGTTACTGTTACTCTTCTTCGTCATCCTGTAGTCATCCTGCAGCACACAGCTCAGTCCACAGCAGCACCTCTTACTAAACACGGGCCAATTAATAGCATGTTTCTGCTGCCTTCAATACTATAATTATTGAGCAGGTGAGCCCCTAAAAGAGCCCCTAACACACCTACCTTTTGACTAAACAGATGATAAACATTGGGCCATCCAACACGTGACTGCACTAGCGTGAGATATTTGGCTTTCCTTTCTCCTAGATTTGCATGCGCCTGAGTGTCTTTTGTTCCCACACATATCATTTGCCCGCCCCAAACATATCCCCATCCCACGCTGTCTGTGTTAACTGAATAATTCAACGGTTTGAAGACATTACAGCTATTAAGCACAAGCCCTATTAACCTATAAAAGCATTCTGTTTTGCTTGGCTGATGCCTCTGTGAACTGTGCTCACCTAACACGCCATGGCTCAAATACTGTCATCATCATCGTCCCCACTCTCCCTCTGCATCACTCTGTAATGTACAGTACGATGAGGGTCATCTCAACTCCTTATGCATGAGATGAACCCCGTGTCCAGGCAAGGGGTCGAGAAAGAGCGATTGTGTGTGTCTCGCACTCTCCAGATGAACTTGATGAGGGCAATAGAATTCATATCAGAGATTTTCTACAGCAAGCTGTGGCATTTCGGGAGGAAAACAACTGCTTATTCCTTATTTAACATCTCCGAGCTTTGGAATGTAACAAATACAGCAAAGGTCTCTGAAGGCACGTCTGGGTGCTGCCAAGATTTCCTTGGCAAAAGCTTTGTACACGGATGCAAAAGCAGGTCTGCCAGCCAACCTTTCTAAGATGAACTTCTCATTCAAAAGCAGACATTTGACCTGGCTGGCATTAGTCAAATACAACCTGCTGTAGAAACAGCAGAGACTATTCACTAACTTTTATCATATCGTTCTGTTATTTTGACAGGGCCAGAGCATATCATCATCTCCCTAATCAGGAAATCATGGAGCGTTAGTTCTGTTCTCTCCTGTTTGTCTGAATCTGGCCTGACATTGGTTGGTTGATATCTCAGCTCCACTCTCCATGTATTGTAAGCACGTACCTGCAGCTAAGGAGAACAATCGGCTAGACAGTAAAATAATGCAATATTAATTTGTTAGTGCCTATCACTTTGTAAAAGTTTTGTTAAACTCCTTACACAGAAACCTCCCCACAAATGCTCAGTATTCTTTACGAAAACTGTTTATGGCCATCGTATTTAATCTAAATGGAAACAATTACCTGAGTGGGGCTAGGCTCTTTAAAGCCTCCTAGATAATTACACCCATTAATCTGCTGCCTTAACTAAATGGCTGGCATTTAGATGAATGCACCATCTTTTTAGCTATAGTTTCTTGTAAGTGTTCTATTTAAAACTTTACATATAGAAATGGCAAGTAAATGGCTATTGTTCAGTGAACGTGAAGGAGACTTAAATTCTCCCTTGACATGAGGGAGACTTAAATTCTCCCTTGACATGAGGGAGACTTAAAATCTCCCTTGACATTTTTTTTCTGTACATGACAAACTCAAAGTGTGCGTTGTGACAGCGTGCTTACAGAACAGCATAGGAAAGAGATGGCATCTACAACCTGAAGACAAGAGACAGACGCAGCGCTGGAACAGAAAGTAATCTGTAAACACTGTCATCGCAGCGGGTTCAAAGATTGAGCTATGGTATTTTTATCTGTATTGTTTTGTCGTGTTCTAGCCTCCTTCGAAAGACACAAAATCAATTTACGGGGGAACCGACGTGGCTGTCTTTGATCCAATCCCGTTTTTGCACTCATCCTGCTCAAAGCCAGCTCCTATGAAGCAACAGAAAATACAAAATGCACCACATTGAAATGTATTTTCTGCCAAACACTAACGACACACAGTCGGTAAATGCAAAACAAGGAAACAAAAGGAAAAAATGAAGCTGTAATCTATTTGGGGTTTCAGGAGCCGTGAATATGTGTGCTAGATTGGAACCCATCCATTATCAAAATGTTACCAACTCCATAAAACCTCAAAACACAGCAGCCTGCGAGAGAAATGAAGGCAGCTGCCATTTGTTGAATAATAATGTTCACTGGTTCCACTGCCAAGGCCAAATTTGATTCCAAAGGTAGGACAAATATATTACATACTGTATTAGAATAATGTATACATTATCATAATCCCGCAATCCCAACCCAACATGCTCTTATGGAAGTGTTAAACCAGCCCTTTTCAAACTTTTCTGGCCAAAACCCCTTTCCAATGTTTGACTGGTTTTACATACTCCCAACACCTATATTAAGTTCAACACCACTGCTCTAAATCACCTGTCACCCTGACCCTGATCCCTAAAATGGGAAGCCTGGGGAAGTTCCAAGACAGAAATCAGCTGAAGAGGGGTCGGAACCAGGTGTAAATCAGTGACGCATCACAACACGTCAAACCAATCAAATGCCTTGCTTGCGGGGAGCTCCAAAGGTGCTCAGCAGATTAGTGCCGTAGGAGCAACTGTGTGTGAGAACTAAAAATGTCAACAAAACAATCACTGGTGACAAAACATTTGTCAGGACATTGGTTTTCACAGCATTTCTCTGTTCTTTTTAGATGATCTAAAACTTCAGCAAGAGGGGAGAAATGGTCTACAATGCTGTCCATGTCAATATTTAAAATTTTGACTTTTCTGAAGTGATATTTTTCTGTAAAAGCGAGCATGAGGGACTAGAAGTAGCTAGCCACAAGAAAAGTCACCTAACCCTGTAAGCTACATACAGTTGAAGTCGATAGTTTACATACACCTATGCCAAATGCATTTAAACTCAATTTTCACAAATCCTGACATTTAATCCTAGTAAAGATTCCCTGTCTTAGGTCAGTTAGGATCACCACTTTATTTTAAGAATGTGAAATGTCAGAATGATAGTGGAGATAATGATTTATTACAGCTTTTATTTCTTTCATCACATTCCCAGTGGGTCAGAAGTTTACATACATTCAATTAGTATTTGGTAGCATTGCTTTTTAATTGTTTAACTTGGGTCAAACGTTTCGGGTAGCCTTCCACAAGCTTCCCACAATAAGTTGGGTGAATTTTGGCCCATTCCGCCTGACAGAGCTGATGTAACTGAGACAGGTTTTTAGGCCTCCTTGCTCGTACACGCTTTATCAGTGTGATTGAGGTCAGGGCTTTGTGATGGCCACTCCAATACCTTGACTTTGTTGTCCTTAAGCCATTCTGTCACAACTTTGGAAGTATGCTTGGGGTCATTGTTCATTTGGAAGACCCATTTGCGACCAAGATTTAACTTATGTCTTGAGATGTTGCTTCAATATATCCCACATCATTTTCCTACCTCATGATGCCATCAATTTTGTGAAGTGCACTGGTCCCTCCTGCAGCAAAGCACTCCCACAACATGATGCTGCCACCCCCGTGCTTCACGGTTGGGATGGTGTTCTTCGGTTGCAAGCCTCCCCCTTTTTCCTCCAAACATAACGATGGTCATTATGGCCAAACAGTTCAATCAATCAATCAATCAAATTTATTTTATATAGCCTTTCGTACATCAGCTGATATCTCAAAGTGCTGTACAGAAACCCAGCCTAAAACCCCAAACAGCAAGCAATGCAGGTGAAGAAGCACGGTGGCTAGGAAAAACTCCCTAGAAAGGCCAAAACCTAGGAAGAAACCTAGAGAGGAACCAGGCTATGTGGGGTGGCCAGTCCTCTTCTGGCTGTGCCGGGTGGAGATTATAACAAAACATGGTCAAGATGTTCAAATGTTCATAAATGACCAGCATGGTCGAATAATAATAAGGCAGAATAGTTGAAACTGGAGCAGCAGCACAGTCAGGTGGACTGGGGACAGCAAGGAGTCATCATGTCAGGTATTCCTGGGGCATGGTCCTAGGGCTCAGGTCCTCCGAGAGAGAGAAAGAAAGAGAGAATTAGAGAGAGCATATGTGGGATGGCCAGTTCTATTTTTGTTTCATCAGACCAGAGGACATTTCTCCTAAAAGTACGATCTTTGTACCCATGTGCAGTTGCAAACTGTAGTCTGGCTTTTTATGGGGGTTTTGGAGCAGTGGCTCCTTCCTTGTTGAGCTGTCTTTCAGGTTATGTCGATATAGGACTCGTTTTTACTGTGGATATAGATACTTTTGTACCTGTTTCCTCCAGCATCTTCACAAGGTCCTTTGCTGTTGTTCTGGGATTGATTTGCACTTTTCGCACCAAAGTACATTCATCTCATCTTTTTCTGAGGTCTTGACTGATTTCTTTTGATTTTCCCATGATGTCAAGCAAATAGGCGCTGAGTTTGAAGGTAGGCCTTCATTTGACTCAAATTATGTCAATTAGTCAGAAGCTTAGCCTAATCTGACCCACTGGAATTGTGATGCAGTGAATTATAAGTGAAATAATCTGTCTGTATATTGTTGGAAAAAATTGTGTCATGCACAAAGTAGATGTCCTAACCCATTGACCAAAACTATAGTTTTTTAACAAGACATTTGTGGAGTGGTTGAAAAACAAGTTTTAATGACTCCAACCTAAGTGTATATAAACTTCCGACTTAAATTGTAGGTGTAACTAACTTGATAGTTACTAGCTTGTTCAATATCTCTCACGATTATAAAGACAACAAAGTGTTAATAAATGCACTATATTGTTGACCTAAAAGGTAAGCTGTGTTAGCCCAGTCGCTAGCATATCTAGGGTCAGTGATACATAGACCAACCATGTACTTTATATCTGTCACGCTGGTATGAATGATTCGGGAGACAGGCGCAGGAATGCGTAATAGTTTTTAAAAATGTCTTACCCAAATTACTGCGTACCGTGTATAGACACGGGGACGAAGACCAAACAAAGACATAACAAAAACACAGGGTTGAAACCCAAACAAAAGAGCGAAGAGATTAACACATGGGACGAAACCCGTAATCATCTGCGCAATCCACAATGGCACGAAAGCCTAAACACACAGCACAGGTACTCACACGCACCAACGGACATTGTAACAATAATCGACAGCACCATGGTGAACAAAGGGCATATATATACAAATGCAATCAGTGGTAATAGGGGCCAGGTGTCCGCAGTGAAAGTTCCAGAGGGATCTGTGACAATATCTATGGGAACAATTGCAATCGTTTTGAATGCATCATTGCTAAAATGAATGAAATGAAATGAACCTCATCAAATATAGCTTGTAATGCTCATCTCTTGAAGCCTAATTGTAATGTTCTTATTTTTTATACTGTACCTAAATTATAAGGGTTGAACCCCTTCCCCTCTTTATTGCAGGATTGTGATATGTGATTAATCAACATTGACACTGCCAACTCCTGTAAGGAAATAATACCAAGAGAAATGTGAAAGAAAGTTATAAACTAAGGAAAGTTGTCAAGGGAATTAATTGAATAGAACGTTGCCAATGGCAACCGACAAAAGATGGCAACAAGGTTGCCGAAAACTGCAGAACAGATGGGACATTATTTTGTTGACATAACCATGGGTGGCAATATCTCCAATCATGAATGACGACCTTGGACATGTAGTGGTGTGGGAGTAGAGGTTAAAACCCAACAGTTACATCAACAGCAGCACTAAAACCTACATTGTTACATAGCTCCATAGATGATAGGCTCAGACGAGGGAAAAGTTTCACATATATTGTAATTCCCAGGCACTGTGTGCTTCCAAGGGTAAGAAGACAGTGGGTCCAGGACAGGGTGAGTTATGGGGGTCCAGGTCTGGGTCCTAATGGAGGGGGCGGTGGACAGGTGTAATGGTCTGACTAACAGGCAGGTCGGAGGGAGAGAGGCAAGGGGAGGTCAGACGGGCGGGCAGCGTAGACACCGCTCAGAAATCACTAGCTTTTATCTCAAAGCTCCATTAACACACCCTCACTATTATACGCATAGAATCAACAGTATACAGAGGAAGACCTTTCAGATGGCTTTTGGCTACACAAGATGGGGGTAACATATATATTATCCTTTTGCCGATAAATTGATGTCAATGTGAGATGTTTTCAGGCTTGTTAAGGGTAATTATGACTTTCTCTCACAGTAGAGTCCTTAGCTAGGTGTTTTTGTGACAATGAATCTGACAAGTATCCTAATCCTTACCCGTGGGAGTGGTTTAGGGCTATCTCTGGTCTCTTCAGTTTCAGGGAAAAGGAAACAAGTCTGGACTTAATCAAACTGGCAACCTTAGAAATGTCTTCATACTCCATTTGCAAAGGTTTTTCAACTGAGAGAGAGGCTTTCATTACCCAAATCTCATAATTGAGTTACAGTACAGTGTCTACCTTGATAATAACCTGAGTATTTCAACATTAGAATACAAAGCTTCTCAAAATAGACAGAAATTAGTAACATCTCAGCAGGCAGAATGTTAACACATTTGACATCAAGTCTAAGACATCCTTCTCTTGCCTGCTCACACTCATTTTGTCTTTGCACAGGAACATTTCAAACAAGTCCTGGTTTTTCTAGGGATCATGGTAAACATGTCTGAGGTGCAGTTGGGGTGACCATACACTCTCAGAAAACAATATGCTACAGTATCTAGAATCTTAAAGGGTTATTTGACTGTCCCCATAGGGGAACCCTTTGAAGAACCCTTGTTGACTTCAAGTAGAACCCTTTTGATTCCAAATAGAACTGTTTCAGGTTCTGTGAAGAACCCTTTCCCCAGAGGTTTCTACATGGAACCCAAAATGGTTCTACCTTGAACCAAAAATGTTTTTACCTGGAACCAAAAAGGGTTATCCTATGGTGACAGGCAGCCGAATAACTATTTTAGAATAATTTTCTTCTAAGAGTGCACTGTAACAAATTAGTTATCAAATGAGCTTAATCAAATGACTAAGACAACACTTTGGTGCCACTGGCAGAACTATGCAGCATGTGCTAACGAGAGGACATCTCTCAACAATGTACGGGTAAGGATTCATGAATGATTCATTTGCATATCAGAGACTGAGAGATGTACCTGGCTGTGCAGTAATGAAATCATTTATTTCAGCAAAGAATCAACTGAGATTGTTTTGAAAGTTTCACCTTGAACACTAGACCAGAAGGGTATGCTACAAAGCAGGTTCAAGGAGGTAGCCAGCTAACTTGCCTAAACATTTTTGATACAGTGCCATGTTAAAGTCTACATACCACTAGCAAAGTCTTCACATTTTGCTGCCTTACAATTAAATCTAAAAAGGGATTACATTTTTTTGAGTGGCTCAGTCTCAGTCCTGACTTAAATCTGTTTGAAAATCAGAGAGCAATTTTCACAAAAACAATGGATACAGTATGTGGCACTAAGAGTTGTGTAAAGTTGGTAGAATCGTATTCAAAATGATTCACGACTGTAATGGAGGCCAAATTAGCTTCCTCCAAGTGTTATTTGTGCTCCGGAGTGGCACTGTGGTCTAAGGCACTGTATCTGTGCTTGAGGTGTCACTAGATACACCCTAGTTCGAATCCAGGCTGGCCCAGTGTCTTCTGTGTTTTGCCAGTGTAGGCTGACAGTTTACATTTTTTATTAATTAATGTTAATTAATGTTATTAAAAATGTTATTAAAAACATTTTTATTTGTATGAAACATTTTTATTTAGAAGTTTTTTTATGATGTGTAGATGTGTTGAAAAAAAAAGTTGAAAAAAAGTAATACACATAAGTTAAACTTTTTCAATGAACCAGAAAGTCAAGCTTTTTCTGGTTGCTTATCAAAGTTTGCTGGCTAACGAATTGATCCTGCTTTTTAGTATACCACCGTTAGTATACCACTGTTAGTATACCACTGTTAGTATACCACTGTTAGTATACCACTGTTAGTATACCACTGTTAGTATACCACTGTTAGTATACCACTGTTAGTATACCACTGAGAGGTTGCTTCTTTGTGCGATTTTCAAAGTACATGAGCTTTGTAATAAGTTGCTTTGAACACCTCTCCAAACGTTCTGTTTTAACCATACAACATTGTGCCACCATTATTACAAGCCAAATAGATGTACAGAACTGTATCTAAATATGTATTACATTAAAGGCCATGGCATTTGTAACACATTGCATTTGTTAAAATGGAGGTCAAACACCCTGGGGGAAAGCTGTCTGCTGCCATAAGTTCTGGCAGTTTTAATTTCAAGTTTTCAACACTTTGATTTAAAAATGTTTGGCAATTATTTTACTAGACTGGGGAGGGATGGATACAATAAATAATCATGTAATCTATTTGTTTATAAAGTGAATAAAAAAATAAATAAGGAAGGACTACGGACAGATATAATTTAAATATCAAGTACCTCCAGAGCTGTGGTAAAACGACTGGCTGTGATCCCATATTTCTTCTGTCGGTAGTATGAGTCGGCATCCTGTAAGGCTAGATCCAGCCATTTGTCAATTTGAGGCAGAAAGCCGAGATTAGGTCCACTTGGAGGGCCTACTATTTCAGAGGCTTGACACATTAATTGTGAAGCCGAGGAGGTGGCTGGGGACTTGGAGGGCTGCTGGGTAATGTTGTGCTGCTCGTCACCGTACACTAGCTTCATCCCAGCCTCCAACAGGCTTTTTAAAGAGGTGTGGAGGGGTGGAGGCAAGGGGCTTCCCTCATCACACGCCCCGTGCTTCTCCTCTGGTGGTCCAGCTCTAACACCCCTGCAGTCCGTCTTTCTCTTCTTGGTCCTGGTGCCATATCCCCTCACCCTCACATTCCTCCTCTTATTAAGGCCACTCTCCTTGGGTGTTGGTGGTGCGTGCTTGGGTATTGTGACTCAGATCCTCCTCTCTCTGTAGCCACGCTGGGTCTCTTAGGCCGAGCCTAATGATCTGAAAGCTGTCAAACTCCTGCAGATTGAACCATGATGCGCTGTTAGGAGAAGATCACCAATATGAACAGAATTACCCATGGGGCCAAAGACTCGTACTGCAGTGCATTAAGCTGGAAATGTTCTGAGGTAGGAATATATTTGTTACTGTGTAGGCCTAGACCTTGTGACTGGTATGTGGGAAGAATTAAAAAAGAAACAAGGCGTTTTATATATAATTTATAATTCCTGCAAAATATGTGTTATAGATCATAAGCCAAATTCCTAGTCTACATCAGAACTTTTCAAAGTAGGAAATATGACATTTCTCAAACACAAGGTATAGGTTACATATTTTTTAAACCAGGCAAGTCAGTTAAGAACAAATTCTTATTTACAATGACAGCCGAACCCAGCCAAACCCAGACGACACTGGACCAATTGTGTGCTGCCTTATGGGACTCCCAATAACAGTCGGATGAGATGCAGCCTGAATTCAAACCAGGGACTAGCTGTGCAGCAACACTCCCCATCCCACCTGACAGAGCTTGAGAGGATCTGCAGAGAAGAATGGGAGAAACTCCCCAAATAAAGGTGTACCAAGCTTGGAGCGTCATACCCAAGAATAATAAATGCTGTAATCATTGCCAAAGGTAGTTCAACAAAGTACTGGGTAAAGGGTCTGAATACTTATGTAAATGTGATATTTCAAATGTGGTTTGTCATTGTAGGGTATTTTGTGTATATTGATGAGGGAAAAAACGATTTAATACATTTCAGAAAAAGGCTGTAACGTAACAAAATGTGGAAAAGTCAAGGGGTCTGAATACTTCCTGAAATCGCTGTATGTACTGTAGCGTAGACTGCCTTCAAATCAGATGCAGTACATTCTGAAAGTCATGCTGACGTTATCCACAAAAATAAATCTTACTCACTGGCGATATCAATTCGCTGCCAACGTATGCGTTTTTGTAAACATATTAGGCTAAACCAAAGACATTGAATGGCACTTTGTTATGTAGCCTAAATGACATTTTCGAATGACTTAGCTATATTTTGACAACTATTTGTTACTCACTTATTTTGCTTAATTATTATGGGGATGGAATGCATTCGATCATCCGCATTCTGGCCATAAAACAACATTTTGTGAGACCATTTGAAGGCGTTCTTCAGGTTTTTGGGTTCCATGCTTTATCATTTGCGGCCAATTTGTGCGGCAAAAAAACGCCTATTCATAAAAAACGTGTTTGATTCCAATATTTCCAAGTGAACCCATAGCTTTTAATAAAATGTATTTGTACACTGTCTGCTGCAACCTGTTTTTTCTTTAGTAAAATAATATTGCAGTATTTAGTTATGGTGAAAATGGCATCACATGTAGATCATAAATAAATAAGTTGTGTGCATAGGCAGTAGGCAGTGGCATAGCTCAGTTTCGCTGGGGCTCACAAGATCCAAGGGACCCCCCCCCCCCTCCCCCAACCATTTGTCTCCGCCATGGGGCAGAGAAAACATTGCAGTTTTATAGCTAATTTCCTGCTATTCTACACATTTTGCCATGGCACCGTACAGATGCCTAGGCAGAGAGCTCCTGTACATTTTGTAAATATTTAATCTGATTTATTTGAATATTTGTATTTTCTTTGTGATTTTGAACAGCTAAATGAGTAGCCTATAGTTTGAAGGAAAATTCCACCCAAAAACTATTAGTTCATTGATGACATAGTCCCAAAATGCTAACCGGAACATCAAACACCAAAATATAGTTTTTGGGTGGAGTTTACCTTAAGTCTGAGTTTCTCTGCCTGTGAATTTGATAGCAAATCAGCTCTTTCAATATACAGTGCCTTGCGAAAGTATTCGGCCCCCTTGAACTTTGCGACCTTTTGCCACATTTCAGGCTTCAAACATAAAGATATAAAACTGTATTTTTTTTGTGAAGAATCAACAACAAGTGGGACACAATCATGAAGTGGAACGACATTTATTGGATATTTCAAACTTTTTTAACAAATCAAAAACTGAAAAATTGGGCGTGCAAAATTATTCAGCCCCTTTACTTTCAGTGCAGCAAACTCTCTCCAGAAGTTCAATGAGGATCTCTGAATGATCCAATGTTGACCTAAATGACTAATGATGATAAATACAATCCACCTGTGTGTAATCAAGTCTCCGTATAAATGCACCTGCACTGTGATAGTCTCAGAGGTCCGTTAAAAGCGCAGAGAGCGTCATGAAGAACAAGGAACACACCAGGCAGGTCCGAGATACTGTTGTGAAGAAGTTTAAAGCCGGATTTGGATACAAAAAGATTTCCCAAGCTTTGAACATCCCAAGGAGCACTGTGCAAGCGATAATATTGAAATGGAAGGAGTATCAGACCACTGCAAATCTACCAAGACCTGGCCGTCCCTCTAAACTTTCAGCTCATACAAGGAGAAGACGGATCAGAGATGCAGCCAAGAGGCCCATGATCACTCTGGATGAACTGCAGAGATCTACAGCTGAGGTGGGAGACTCTGTCCATAGGACAACAATCAGTCGTATATTGCACAAATCTGGCCTTTATGGAAGAGTGGCAAGAAAGCCATTTCTTAAAGATATCCATAAAAAGTGTAGTTTAAAGTTTGCCACAAGCCACCTGGGAGACACACCAAACATGTGGAAGAAGGTGCTCTGGTCAGATGAAACCAAAATTGAACTTTTTGGCAACAATGCAAAACGTTATGTTTGGCGTAAAAGCAACACAGCTGAACACACCATCCCCACTGTCAAACATGGTGGTGGCAGCATCATGGTTTGGGCCTGCTTTTCTTCAGCAGGGACAGGGAAGATGGTTAAAATTGATG
Organism: Oncorhynchus mykiss; assembly: GCF_013265735.2. Lineage (NCBI taxonomy): Eukaryota > Metazoa > Chordata > Actinopteri > Salmoniformes > Salmonidae > Oncorhynchus > Oncorhynchus mykiss. The sequence goes on from NC_050570.1 coordinate 23,884,779, forward strand.
GGAAGATGGATGGAGCCAAATACAGGACCATTCTGGAAGAAAACCTGTTGAAGTCTGCAAAAGACCTGAGACTGGGACGGAGATTTGTCTTCCAACAAGACAATGATCCAAAACATAAAGCAAAATCTAAAATGGAATGGTTCAAAAATAAACATATCCAGGTGTTAGAATGGCCAAGTCAAAGTCCAGACCTGAATCCAATCGAGAATCTGTGGAAAGAACTGAAAACTGCTGTTCACAAATGCTCTCCATCCAACCTCACTGAGCTCGAGCTGTTTTGCAAGGAGGAATGGGAAAAAATGTCAGTCTCTCGATGTGCAAAACTGATAGAGACATACCCCAAGTGACTTACAGCTGTAATCGCAGCAAAAGGTGGCGCTACAAAGTATTAACTTAAGGGGGCTGAATAATTTTGCACGCCCAATTTTTCAGTTATTGATTTGTTAACAAAGTTTGAAATATCCAATAAATGTCGTTCCACTTCATGATTGTGTCCCACTTGTTGTTGATTCTTCACAAAAAATACAGTTTTATATCTTTATGTTTGAAGCCTGAAATGTGGCAAAAGGTCGCAAAGTTCAAGGGGGCCGAATACTTTCGCAAGGCACTGTAGCTACCTAACAAGCTAGTGTGTTTTGATTTGAATTCACCACCCTATTCTTTGGTTGTCTCCTGACCCATGAGGAGGACTGAAAAGTATGGCGAGCTGGCAGTGAGGAAACCATCGCTCAGCCTGAGGATTCCCCCGAAGTGTTGTGAGTGCTGTCATCATTAAGTGAGTGGGAACCTCGTACAAGACCAAATCAATGACCATGGAGAAGTCACAGACAGGCGGGGGGAACGGCAAGGTGCCGGTGAGACGTCTCGAATGGAGAGTGAACTGTGTTGCCTGCCTGCCTGCCACCAGAGGACCTGATCATCTCCCATTGTCCAGACCTATTCTCTTATGTAGCTACACATACACTACAAAAGTATGTGGACACCTGCTCATTGAACATCTCATTCCATTATCATGGGCATTAACATGGTGTTGGCCCCCCCCTTTGCTGCTAAAACAGCCTCTACTCCTCTGGGAAGACTTTCCACTAGATGTTGGAACATTGCTGCGGCAATTTGATTCCATTCAGACACGAGAGCATTTGTGAGGTTGTAGGCCTGGCTCGCAGCCGGCGTTCCAATTCATCCTAAAGGTGTTCGATGGGGTTGAGGTCAGGGCTGTGTGCAGGCCAGTCAAGTTCTTCCACACTGATCTCGACAAACCATTTCTGTATGGTTCTCGCTTTTAGCATTGTCATGCTAAAACACGAAAGGGCCTTTGTCAAACTGTTGCCACAAAGTTGGAAGCAAAGAATTGTCTAGAATTGTCTAGTTGGCCATTGTATGCTGTAGCTTTAAGATTTCCCTTCACTGGAACTATTGGGCCTAGCCCGAACCATGAAAAACAGCCCCAGACCATTATTCCTCTTCCACCAAACTTTACAGTTGGCACTATGCATTGGGATAGGTAGCGTTCTCCAGGCATCCACCAAACTCAGATTCGCCCGTTGGTCTGCCAGATGGTGAAGAGTGATTTATCACTCTATAGAATGTGTTTCCACTGCTTCAGCGTCCAATGGTGGCGAGCTTAATCACCACTCCAGCCAACGCTTGGCATTGCACATGGTGATCTTAGGCTTGTGTGCGGCTGCTTGGCCATGGAAACCCATTTCATGACGCTCCCGACGAACAGTACTTGTGCTGACATTGCTTCCAACTCGGTAGTGAGTGTTGCCACTGAGGACGGACAATTTTTGCACGCTACGCACTTCAGCACTAGGCGGACCCGTTCTGTGAGCTTGTGTGGCCTACCACTTCGCGGCAGAGCTGTAGTTGCTCCTAGATGTTTCCACTTCACAATAACAGCACTTACAGTTGACCAGGGAATCTCTAGCAGGGCAGAAAATGTACAAACTGACTTGTTGGAAAGGTGGCATCCTTTGACGGTGCCACCTTGAAAGTCACTGAGCTCTTCAGTAAGGCCATTCTACTGCCAATGTTTGGCAATTGAGATTGCACGGCTGTGTGCTCCATTTTATACACCTGTCAACAAGGGATGTGGCTGAAATAGCAGAATCCACTAATTTGAAGGGTTGTCCACATACTTCTGTATATATGGTGTATATTTGATTTGATGCTTCTTTATTTTTCTTTTCAAACAATGTGAGATTATTTCTTTAATGAAAAGAGCCATAGAAGCTAAATAAAGGGTTCTTATTAGTTTAATGATGCTGACAGAAAAAGGTTCTGTTTTGAAGCTAATTTCCTGTAATTCCCCCCCAAATAATCATGGCCAATGACATGTTCATATGCTATCTAGAGGGCCCAACCTCCTGGGAGCCCCCAAAGCTTGTGGCCCCCCCAGCCTTGCGGGGGCTACGGAGGGGCGTGCTACGCCAGTGGCAGTTGGCCCTTGTATGAAGAGAGATTCTGTAAACAGTGCTAGACAGGTTGGAGTGAATTAGCTTTTTATGTCCCTGTACACAACGTTCTTGAGTAGTGCGGATCCAATGAGCTGGCTACAAATTTCGCTTGTGTTGGATTATGAGCTCCTGACAATACAGGCTACAAGAAGTACCTTGAACCAAAAATGCTCAAAATAAAACCTTTTTTTGTGCCTTTTATGTGGTCTTGATATGGGTAGAAAGAACTTGGAGGAATCTCTATGGGGGAATTATTGTAACAAGGAACTGGGTGCACAGCTATAATAATCTATAGTTTCAACAGTGAGAATGAAGATGCTCAGCTGCCTTGACAGCAGCTTTCTATTTTTATAGACATTCCATAACTCACAGCGACGTTGCACCACAGCAACAGCTTGGTGACAGATGTATAATATTGTCTCTAAGGAGAGAGAATCTGTCTTTTGTCTCCAGCAGAGGTAGTTAACATTATAACCTCTCAAGATTAATGAATTTTCTGCCCACATCCGTTTCTATTTGATACCTAGATCCATGAATCTGTGTTTGACTTTGGTATTATTCCACATGTCAGTCGCACATGTGTTACTCCTAACACAACTTGTGCTTATTGTCAAGGCAATTCTTCTGGTTTTCGTAGTGCCTAGAAAGTTAGGACTCAGGGGTTTCTAAAAATTGCCTTGCACAAGTCTGGATTCGATCCTATGTTGAAAAATGGGAAATTCTTTGTTTTTTACTTTGAATAACAGTAGAGACTCAGAGCTAGAAAAGGGTTTATCAAACACGGCATTTGAGGAACAATGGGAAAGTAATTCTGCTTTGAAATTTGGTAAACTTGTAACCCCACTTTTGAGAAAATGGCCCTTGAATACTTTGGTAAACCTACTGGAGAGCTCCTCTTTGTCTACACCCATTCAGCATCATTCATACCCTCTTAACCCTTAGCCCCGCCCATCTTTTTAAGGATTCACGTGAGGTCATGTGCTAAACAGAGTGAGTAGTGTAGTAAATGACCAAGGTTTTCAAGACTAAAAGTAGTAGCCTCAAATAAGGAAAAACTCCAGGTAAAAATAGACTTTCTCTCGTCCTTGGCCTATATCTTAATCTGACTTTGGTGCAGGTCATGTTGTTCTTCACATGATCATCTCTGGTAAACACACATTATATCAAATACAATCTATGTTTATTTGTCACATGCACAGGATACAGAAGGTGTAAACAGTACAGTGAAATGGTTACTTGCATATTTGCACAGTTGCAATTTCAAAAACAGAAAGTTTCCAGATGATTATTAGGTGACGCTTACCCAGACTCACCTGTCTGAATTGATGGGTCATGTGAAATAAATGCTTTAATCACCCCAGTCACATCTAGCTAAGTGGATGGGTCCCTATTGTCTAGATCTGTAAACATGAAATACAATAGATGGCCGTAATCACCCCCAGACACACCTGGCTAACTTGATGGGTCGTGTAAACACCTGGAGAAGTGGAGTCTTTTGTTTGGACTTGTAGCTAGCCAGCTAAACAATGAACTGGAATAATCTGAACTCATACTACTACAAATATGAACTGATTGTCATAGCTGTAGTATGAATATGCAGGTAGCTAAAGCTAACCAACTAGGTTCAATATTAGCTAACTAGCTAACATTAGGCTATATATAACTAGCAATGCAAATGGTTTTCTGATTGAAATAATATTACTAACAGATCATGCATTTAACATTAGCTAGCGAGCCAGCAAGCTAATGTTCGCTAGCTAGCGTACAGTATGCCTTAACTTGCAATGAAAATGAATTTCTGACAAAATTAGAAACGTATCATATCTGGAAATGTAGCTAGATTATTATATGCTGACCACAATGCCCGTGTCGTGTGCACAAGCATTACAAAATAAATGTACACAAACATGCTATTCAATCATTTCATCCAAACTCAAATGAAAGCTTCACGGCCGACTGTAAACATTTAACTCCGCTTTGTTTGTAGCTACATCTTCTTTGGCCAGCGTTATGTTAAATTACTCTAATTCACACTGACCGTGGCTTGTGTAGAAATTAGCCCATCACAACATTTTCCAACTGATCTGTCAATAGCGCCTGCTAAATTCAGGGCATCAATGTTGTTGAGAAAAGTAGCAAAACTTTTGTAGTTATCAATGGCTAATGTTATACATTTAAAAAAAAAACAGATAGAAAGATTTATCAACACATACAGAGCAGGTCATGCATTAGACAGAAGCATGCTACATGACAGACCAATCCAAACTCATCTACCACCATGTCCAGCCCATCCATTATCTCAGCAAATCACTTTTTCTGTGGATTAACCAACTAGGCTCGTAAGTAAAAAAGTGTATTCGTATTTACAGATGGAATATAAGTTTATTATTAAGGCACATGAACATTCACATGTTCCATAAGGCATTTCTGAGATTTTTTTTTTTTTTTTGGCGAAAAACATTAAAAGATGTTCAAATGCCTCTCATGTGAAGTAGTGACGTGCGACATACGCCTAGCTTCCTGAAGCAGGTCACCCTTGTCAAATGCAGATGGGGAGAAGTGTATGGAGTAAATTCATAAAATGGCTGAACCTCCATCCCAATCTCTTAGATGTTGTAATTATGCAATTTTTAGTCTGCTGCATCAATATGGCACTTAAAACTGACAGACCCAATTAAAAAGAAAATGTGTCAATGTAATCAGATTGCCCCAAGTCTTTTTTGTCTCTTCTTCCACTGGTTTAGAATCTGACACTAAAAGAACAATAAAAGCTTGTTATTGTATGAGACTCATTTGCCATTGTGAAGATTTATCATGCAAAAGTTCCTTAAAAATTACAAAAGGGCTGGAGGGTGCTCAAGTACGGTGTCACATTCAGCTCTGCTAGGACTACACTCCACCTGTCTGTGGCATTTTACCTATGCCCTGCGCTGTGCTATAGGGCTCTTAATGATTCAGAGTGAATGATACACTAGACAAGGACTATGAGTATGATACAAGTGTGCAGAGCCATAACTGATGCAAGCAGTAGAATCAGATTTAAAAAAACAGATAAAAATGCAACTTATGGAACAGTGGGGACTGTGAAGAGACACACGCACAGCCACACACACACATGATAAGACACGCACTCTACACGCACATACACATGGATGTTATATTGTAGATATGTAGTGGCCTGAGGGAACACACTTAATGTATTGTGTAAATGTTATGAAATGTAATGTCATGTAATATTTGAAATAGTATATAACTGCCTTAATGTTGCTGGATCCCATGAAGAATAGCTGCTGCCTTGTCAGGGTTCTCTCCAGTGGTAAAAAGCCTCTGTTGTTCCTTACCAGTAGTCTGAGTGACAGGACCATGGTACTGGCACACGTTGCACAGCAGAGTGGACCTGTAAAATTGTCGCAGAACAGCAGACACAGCTATTTCTCTGTTGCCTATTGTTTCCCTTTAATGCATATAAATAGCTGTTTATTCCACCTTTTGCTGACCACTCTTTTAAGTGCCTGGGTTCAATGCCACAGTCCACACAGCCTGGCAAAGTGAAATGTATATAAGTCCTCAGCTCTGAATTATTAGAAGTCCATTAGAGCCAATCTTATGGTACTGTAAATGGCTGCTATATGATTAGCGCAGAGTACATCTGTGTGAAGTACTTTTATCACAGAGCAGTTTCTTTGCATCCGTATTTGTCTAGAGAGCTGTTAGCAGCTGTACCATTTCCTGGATAAGTAAGAGGAGGCCTGTTATAGTATGCAATATATTTCACCTTAAAGAAGTGATTCTAGGCACAGCTTTTTCTCTCCATCTCTTTACTAATAATGAGATAGCAGCTCATCCATATGCATCTCCATTACTGGAGAGGACCTTGGGAGTATGTTTGGGCTGAGTCTTCTGACCTTTCTTAGTCTAATACAAGTCAAGCACACTATGTTCAATGAAATTAGAAGCCAGCTCACAGACACCCTTCAGATATTTCCTGCTTCATTTGTTCCTTCTCATAATTGCAACTGCAACCCAATACATACCTAGACTTTGTTCACCCTAGCTTTGAAAATATAATACCGATGACATGCTACAGTGGAACACTTTTCCTTGTATATTCAGTAGTCAAGCCTGGGGAGCCATAAAAGTAATGACATAAAAGGTGTTATCGTCACCAGATGAAGAGGCTGCTGCGATGTGGAAGGATTGGAGTGGGTGGTGGGAGGGGGGTCAAGGAAATATAATATATTGAGTGTATCTAACAAAGAAAGTAGAGCCATATAAGAGCCAGTTTGCTCACAAAGGCTGAGGCTGACAAGGCTGATTACATGATTTATATAAACTGGCTGTAGCTACAGTTTAGCTGCAGACGGCATAGGGAGACAAGGCTAGTACTCATTGTGAGTCAAAGTTAGTACCAGTGCTACGGTTGTGGTTCTGGTGGAGGAGATGGAGACGGAGGAGGAGGAGGAGGAGGAGGAGCATGGGGAAGGGTGGTTGCTAATGTAAAATTCATTTAGACATACAACGAATCATATTAATTAAAATCATAAGTCCGTAACTGATTAACAATACAAACAAATTGGTTCAGAAGAGACTCTGAATCCTTCCTCTAAATTATTAACATAACAGAATCACAGTGAAATTTGTTCTTACTAAAAAAAAATTCTAGTGGCCAATTTAGTAATCCTTGATTCCACTGAGTTAAGAGAGCGTTAAAACCAATTCCAGCACTGACCCTTGACTAAACCTTTACTATAAACCTATAACTCTGCCAATGCTTAATCCTATCCTTATGTCATCATATTTATATGGGGGTAAATCACCATGAGGATAAGTATCTGGTTCTTAGATTAATAGACCATGGTGGGGAATAAAAGTGGATGAGAAAATGCTTTAGGGCCATATCAAGAGACCTATAATCTTCCCTGCCGTATATTTTCATCTGAAACGATGCCGTTACACTTCAAATTAAACAGGAAAAAAACCTGCCAGACACACCGCGCATTATCTATGTGTCCCTCTAGTAATGAGGTTGAGGTCTGCCTTGCTGTGACAGCCCCCTGCTTGGGTGGGAAGTGTTCTTTATTCATACTGGGTTGGATGACTTTTGAGGGTGCTGGTAATAGATATTATCCAGGATTTCCACCCACAACACTACTGACTTAACATCATGGATAGTTCTGGGAAAATGCACTTGTATATAGGCTTGTAGAAACAGATGAACATTAAAGATGTCATGCAGATGGCTCAGCTTTTGGACAGGAAAATGTATAAATACAGCAGAAACTAACGTAGGCAGATTGCTTAATATGATTCATAAGCAACAGGTTAGGTAGAAATGACCCCATATTTAGCAGCCTTTGTTCTTTGGCTATCCCCATAGGAGAACCCTTTTTGGTTTCAGGTAGAACCGTTTTGGGTTCAAAGTCGAACCCTCTGTGAAAAGGGTTCTTCATGGAAGCCAAACGGGTTCTACCTGGAACCAAAAAGGGTTCTTCAAAGGGTTCTTCTATGGGGACAGCCGAATAACCATTTTTTTTTTCTTAGAGTGTAGTGTACAAATAGGTGCAGTATATGAACATGTTTCAGGGAATAGCATGGTCAATACCATGTTCAAGGAAGCAGTTTTAACACATTCAGATGCCGTTTTCACTGTCAGTTGAGATCTCTGATCAAGGACAGTAAGCTCAGCTGTGAACTTTTGTTTTACCATCACATGCATATTCTAAAGATTGCATTGCGATATAATTGTGTTCTGTGCACTATAGTGAGATTTACTTTACACCACTCTGCCTACAACAATCTGATTTTAGGTGACACCATGCATCTCAAGAGAGAAGGCTAAAACCTGCGCACCACTACTTGTTTGCCCCAAAAAGTAGAACTTGGGTCCAAAAACTAATACAGGATAAGAAAGTGAGCTGGGCAGAAGGCGATCAGACAACAGCAATTGAATCTGAGGGAAAAAAATGAAATCGTGGTAAAGATTGTTTCAATATGTCAGCTAAAGAGTGCATCCATCACCTTCTCTGTAGATTTCAGTGTTTGCCACAGTGGGGCTGGCAGCATGGAGGATTCTGTCAGTGTTATGGATGGTGCTGGGGGCTGAGCAGCAGCTCTCAACCAGACCCCCAGAGAGTGCCATTACTATGATGTTCAATTAGCTCACAGCCCAGACTCACTACCAGGGAGCTCCTCTCTAAAGAATAGATTCTCTAGGTAGGGAGGGGAACCTTTTAATATTGAATGTTTCACTTTGAAATTTAAAACAGACATGAGAACATCAACAATAACCCAGAAATTAAATGTAAAGAATGTCTTTATTGATAAATATTGGTTTATTTATGTTGTAGAAAATATCAATGCAGCTACTGCCTCTGGCAGTTCATAACAAATTATTGGACTTATCCTGTGGGTTATGTTTATGTTTATCTGATTCTGGTGGTGCTTGTCGATCAGTTATTGCACAATTATACCAGCTCTATGTGTTAAAGTCAAAGAAGTGTTGTATTTTACTAAGTTATTAGCTTTTTTCAATTAGAGGCTATGTGTGAATTTGAATGTATACAGCTTTTGACCATGATGTAGATGTGGTTGTGATAAATGTTGACTCTAGCCTACATATGGCTGATTTGATTTGTCTGAAAGCTATATCCAGTACCATGGTCACCATGGTGATCCTGTGAAAACATTCATGATCTTATCTGGGTCATAACATAGCCATATATTTACATAAAGACATGACTCTGGGTAATAAACGATGCTGGCAGGATTAAACCATGATCTAGACTAGAGCTTTTTAGTGAGCTCTTTAGTGAGATCATGTCAAGTTCAGATGTTTAGCCACACAACCCTTCTTTAGCAACGCAACACTTCTGAAAGGAAATGAATGTTATTTGGAACAGAAATCAATGCCTTCTGTAATTTGCCATCAATATCAGCAGGTGTACCTCATCAAGACTAAGTATTGATAGACTACAACCCATACAACCTATTTTGTATTCATGAAATTAAAAAAAAAAAACCCAGAAAGACTCATTTTCCACTCAGAAATTGAGGTTGGCAAATGAACTAAATCACTCTGATTGTATCCAAACCCAGGAGTTTGTTTCAGTTCATATTTCAGAAACATGCGGCCTCTATTCAGCAGTCATGAAGATGTGCACTTGATTTAATTTTGACACGCAGCTCCCCATTTGTTCACTCTCAACTAATTACAAAGTAATTTAGGCAATGTTCTGAGGCACATTCTCACTCTCACTCTCTGCTGTTTTTAATAAAAAACAACTTTTCTTTAGAAGAAAACACATAATGAGGATGAATATATATCTCTGCTGGTAACAGTATCTGCAATGTAGATTATTGGGTGCCCTAAATCATTGGCTAATTACTGTTGGAAATGGACTCGAGCAACAAAACACCAGCTAAAATAGGTTGCATACTCAGGTGCAAAACACTTCCTCTACTACACAGGCATGAGTTCAAATCTTGAGATTAAAATAAAGATTGGTTATTGTATTTCCTCAATGGGGCTGGTCTTTTCCTTATGGGGAAATACCCAGGGAAATCCTATTCCTATGGGAAAACAATTTGTGATTATTTAACTGAATCTCAAAGCAACCATCCACTATCCGTTGTGGTAGTAATTATGTGGCTCTAAAACTGGGCTCTAAAGCTTTAGGACAGTATGTGCTAAACCCATTTATGATTATATTATTATTTTACTCAGAATATTGTTGAGATGGCATTCAAAGCAATGGTCAAAATGAATATGTGCACATAGGGAATCTCAATGAATGTATTCAGATACAATACACGTAACGGTTTCATTGTAAGTTTGAGATTTAACCTGTGGTAACACCCTGGCCCAGAGCTGCTCTCGCCTGATTATACATCATCTGCGTCATTCGCACGTTCGCGCTGCTTTCTGCAGAATCAGACATCAGTTTTGTTACGGCAGTAGAGATGCACCGCAGCCTGCCTCATGTAGGATTTGTGCCGTTAACTGCCAATCTTTTCACATCAACATCGGTGATTATTAGAGTTGGGTAATTTGTCTGGACTTGGTCTACCAAATTATCGTTTTAAACCACGTCGGCAGCGCTCTCCTTGGAACGTCAGACCTGACTTGGTTTCTTCACCGGACTCTATTCTGCTTGATATTCCGTTCACTGTCAAAAACACAGCAACTGTAGGAGGAGCGGGAGTCGGCTGTTTTACCTTCAAACTTTGAGAAGGGATAACGGTTGCACCAAATGTAACATGTCCAAGACATTCTGAGAAAAAAAGTAAACTGGTCGTCGATAAAGCTACTTGGGAGTATTGACGGCAGAAACCGGGTGCCATTGAAAAACCTTTGCCACTCCTGTTGTCTCAGTCATCGCAAGGTTCAAACATCATTAACTGTGTATTAATTGGACATGACTGATGTCTGGTTCAAAATAACTCGAAAACTCCAAGGATTGCTGAGTCGACAAGCAATATAAAGATTCTTCTATAACTCAGGTATGTTTTTATTAAGCTATCAACATAGTTCAATAAAGGTTAAACAACAAATAAATACATCTTTATTTACATTCTTTAATGATTTATGTTAGCTCGTGTGATCTATTATGTTTATTAGGCCATTCTTAATTCATTATTTATTTTGCATAATGCAAAGTAGATTCACGCCTCTGGAGGACAACTATAAAGGGGAAACAAAGTTGCCATTTCTGATGGATTCGTGTGTGTGTGTGTGTGTGTGTGTGTGTGTGTCTGTGTCTGTGTCTGTGTGTGTGTGTGTGTGTGTGTGTGTGCGCGCGCGCGCGAGAACGAGAGCGGGATAATGAGTAACTGAGTGAGTATGTATTATATTACATGGAGGTCGATAATTCCAAGTGACATCAAATTTAACTAGATGAGCAAACTGATCATATCTGATTGTCATTTCTTATTTAGAAAAAATATAATTTCCCTCCACAGCATTGTAATTGAATGAATAAACTAGCTTTTAAGACAGGGAATGTCATTTACAAATAAAACTAATACATCTGAAAATATACTCCAGGCCTATTTGATCTCCATAGCGAAATTAGGAACGAAATTTGGTGGTATCAGATATGTTATAATGTGTTGTTCATTCTCATTTAATTAACGATTGCTAAAATAATAAGCATGCAGCTTTGCCAACTTCCCCAGTGTTTTACGATTTCTATCACATAGGCTATTATTCCACCTTTAAGCCCGGCAAGCTCTAGACGCCCATTAGAATACACTGTGTCGCTGTCCATGGTGCTGACAGTTTGCAGAGCAGAGGCAATGGCGGAGCCTGGCTTTTCAATTGAAATCATCAGCACTGCGCGCTGAGGCACAAGTCACAAGGCAGTACGGCATTATTTGCCTAATCTCTCTCTCTAAATTAAACTCTATCTGGAGTACAATTTTACACAGCAAATCACTGCCACAACGAGCACCATCAACAGTTCTCACACACTTGGTCGGGGTCAAGGCACTGGTTGGATACTCACAACATTGGATTTATGACTGTATGACACGTTCATATTCAATGCATTTAATATGTATCAATATTCAATATTCATATTCAATGCATATGTCCCGCCTCCTGCAATGACAGTACAGTTCATATCTGCCCCCCCCCCCCCCCCCCCCCCCCCCCATTTACAGTGCATAGTAATGATAACACTATGTAGGCCTGCCCTCAAATTGCTTGCTTATCTACTGATAACAGTGATTGTGATAATAAAGGATAACTTGAGATAGCGTTTTCAAGTTCACTCAATTAGTGGCACTGCCAGACCCAGTGGTTGTTACCCTCTGGACTGTTTTCCTGTAGATGGCAGTACAGGTCAGATATTCATTTACACACAACACCATTAATCCTGATAGCACATTGACAGGTGTAGTGTAATTGGGTATCATAGCAAGATATTGGTGAATGATTTATTGTGGCATGGTGATGGCCTAATGTATCTTCAACATACATATGCATGTTTGGATGGATGGTGATGTAAAACACTGACTTCAGTAAATCTAAAGACAATGTGCAGATTATACAGCAATGTGCATACTAGGGCATCTAAATTCATTGGTTACACAGTTGTGCATGAGACACTTTTCTTCATGTCATGTAGCAAACCTGGAGATCTTTACGAAGGCCTGTTCACCTTAGGCTTCAGCAGTGATATACAGATGTCTGATCTTAACTTGATCACTCTTTTGTTGCAGAGAATTTTCCTGCTGCATCAGGAACATCAAACGATCCTCATCAGTTCTCTTTCTTTCCAATGTGGGGGCAGTCGAGACATTGGGATCAGGGCTTGCTTTCAAAACAATTGTATCTCAGGCTCGCTCAAACATTAGGCCTAGGTCCTATTACTGCAACATTCAAATATAAAAAAATGTTTCTGAAATGCAGCCATACAGATCAACAACTGTCATTTTATAGCTTAATAACACAAGATATATATTAGTCTCCACTAGGCTACGACATACAGGTATCAAGTGTATCCTAAGGTCAAAATGTAGTTTAATTGTGGGTTTGTCTAGCCGTTGGGGCAGCTGCCTTCAGTGCGCACATATAGGCCTGTCGTGTCGGTGTGGGTTCTATTCTGGCCCATGCCCTTCTGGCACAAAAAACGTAATCCCCATGATTGACTTATCCCCCCGATTGATTAAGTTACACATTTCAAATATGGACAGTCCAGGGATATTTTACCCCCTTGATAAGAAATGTCCATGTCAGACACTTTTGGATAACATAAATAGGAAACAAATAAAATTTGTACACCAACATTAGTTTCCATTCATACAAAGTGCCAGGTAAATCGACACAGTAGATTTGCTCTGGTAACCAATGAAATACTTGATTTCTATTGTATGGAATGGTAACCTATACATTGTCACATAATGACAGAGGTGAAAACCGTTAATAAACTACTGTGTTTCTTTGGCTGAGTTGATTTGGGCCATCAGTTGATTTACAGATGTAGGCCTGTACGATATACTTTCATCCAGTGTGTATACTCATCCACGTTTTATAGTTAGGCAGGCTATGTATACTTTGTCAATATAGTTCTGGTCTTTGGTGTGGATTGAAAGCTTGTATTATGTAGTTTTAATATTTCATTTCGTAGAGCTGTCAAGGTGTTTATGAGTTTGAGCCCATCCAAAGACAATTTAGTTGAGCTGAGACACTTTCCTATGTTGTGTAAATGATAAGACTATTTGTTTAACTTCTTGAAAAAGTTTCAATAAATACAATTAACTTGTGGGCCTATTGTAGGCTCAGGATGGTCACTATATTGCCCACCACTGGGTGAAAACTCAGCTTTGAGCTTTGAGCCGGAGATCGCTGCTCAGACCACTGTGCTACCGCAGTTCACTCTAGCAAGCACGAAGAATACTATGAATACTCATAATACATTGTTTTTTATTATTTTGTTTCAAACCACAGTATTAACCTTAACCACAATTAATCCTTAAACTGTTAAGTTGTTTCTGTCTTAACTCTGTAAACACACGGAATGAATGCATCAAAAATAGACATTGATCCACGAGACGTGCTGTAGGCTGCACATAGCCTACATAAGTTACAATGTAGGTACAGTGTGCATTGTATACAAACAACGCCTTCAGCTGCACCCTGAAGACGATTATAAATATTTCTTCAGATATTAAAATCCTCCTGCTGCAGGATTATTTTCCTCCTGGGACGAAATGTGTCAAATTAAGATCCGACATCTGTACTAATATGGTCAATAGGTTCAGTGAGAACTAAGCTCACTATGCAATTAAAAAGTGTTATTTTTATTCATCTGTTTTCGGTAAGCAATGCACAGGCTCTGTTGGGTGTCACAGGCATCATGGTTTGGTGGCCTGGCCTGTTGGTGACCGTGTGTTCCTCTTTGTAGAGATGAAAGCCAGAAAGCTTTGACAACAACAGCAGTACAATTCTCTTTGTATTTTTCTGCAGGTCCATCATATGAATATTTAGAAAGTGGTACTCTCTCTATCCTACTCTTTTCCTTTCGGCAGGGTTAATACCTGCCTGGCACCAGAACTAAATCTTTATATTTACCCCTCTCTAACAATACCGCTATAGTGCTTCCATACTACACTTTTGATATATTTTAAACAATCATTCCATTTCAGGCTGTCTGGCCATTTTTGATGTCCCATTGAAAATTATTATTCAATTAAGGATTAAATACTGTAGACTGCCAACAGATAGATGAATTGATTCCATTTGAATGTCTACTGTTTGTCTGCTTAGATAAGGAGAAAGGCAGATAGACAACAATGAAAAATATATTCTGAGAAATAGAGATAGAGTTCTCAACATCCTGTTGCAAATTATAGTGGAAGTTGTCGAAGAAGTGAACGAGTGTGGTGAACAAACATTCACCTCTGAAGAGCTACAGAGGCTCAAATTCATACTCAAGTTTTCATTGTCAAATCAAGTGTTGAGTGGCATTGAGAAGATTGAATGGTCCTGTTACTCAAACAAGGGCTTTTAGATGAACCAATATTGAAGAAGGAGTTATTTTCCTTTCTTTGGTTCAAGGAGATGGTGGGGGTTGATAGAAGTTAGTTGCTGTTACAAACATGTATTTTAGTTTGTACTTGAGAGACTGATTGGATAATGGGCCGAAGGTATTGTATCACTTTCAAATACTTTCTGTTAAACTGCCATGTTTTGCTTCATGTAACCTGAGTTATGCTGTTGATTTGTCCTGAGTGTTTACTTGTTTGCCCAGGGCACAGGAGGGTAATGTAGCTAATCTAAATAACATAATGTTTTCTCTATGAAGGGTCACTGCCTCACTCTGTCTCACATTAACAACAAATCATGTAACAAGCACAGGAACTCAAGGTGTTAGTTAAGACGCTGCTCTATTTCTGGCGTCTGTCAGGGTCATTTGATCACTGGAGTGTTCTTTTTTTTAACACTTCAAACCTAAATGTTGTCTCCTTTACATACATAACAATAATAATATATGCCATTTAGCAGACGCTTTTATCTAAAGAAATTTTACGTCCAAAACGACTTACATTTTAAGTATGGATGGTACCAGGAATTCAACCCACTATCCTGGCGTAGTAAGAGCCACACTCTACCAACTGAGCTGTATGTCCATTGTTAGTGAATTAACTCTACACACAGTGTGCCATACAAGTTTTCTGTTTTCTCCATTGAGTTAGTCAGACTGATGTGTTCCCCAGTCTTTCAGCATTTTTGGAGCTCATGCTCATTGTCCTAATCATCTCTGTTACCAGCCTTTGTCAATAGAAAATATGAATCTCATTATTTTTATACTTCTGTTCTGCAGTGCTCATCTCATTAAGTTGGGATATCGCTACAATCTGTTTGACCCTAATGGTCACGGTGACCGTGCTCTACTGTGGCTATCTCCTTGTTTAGCACAGCTCCTCTACCGGACACAGGCGTGAAACACAGCAATTAGCCACGCGGTCATGGCTAATATTAAGGGGGTGAACAGGGGGATGAGACAGAGGTTGTGTCCCAAAATGCACCTTATTCCCTATATAGTGCACTACTTTTCTACAAGGCCCATAGTGTTCTGGTAAAAAGTTATGCAATGTAGGGAATAGGGTGCCATTTGGGATGCAAAAAGAGTCACAGAGCTGACGGATGGCAGAGGGCAAAGCCATGTTACGTAATACAGCTGTGTTGACGGTCAGACTCAGACTCATTGGGTTCATTGAGCAAATTGATAAGACAACATTAGTCAAGTTTGAATATTCCCCATTAGGGTAGTCACACATTAAATTAAGATGGGGAACGGTGTAATTTTGTCTCTTTGGTGAGTATGACACTGATGAGTTGAGCCAAGTGTTCTGTTTGCATTTGGGTGAAATAGGACTGAGTTTGCTGATATCTTCTTTACCAGAGTACATTGATTTTGTATTGGTAAACCAATGACTGATATAACCTTCCTAGTCATTAGTAGGGATCAGACACTCTTATAGACATATTGATCTATTTCATGCCCCCAGTGTTGATATCATTACTTGGCATTACTTTCCTATGATCTTTAATAAGAAGATTTTTCTCAAGGTCTGGTTTATGAAACCAGGCAGTTTAAACTTTACCTTTACAATTTGAATCTTCACCAGGACTCAAATACTTCACAGAGTTATACCATTATGCAACATTTCCAGGTTCTGGCTCGAGCAACGACACCATAATATGATTCTAAATGTGGCTTGGAAAATTACGAGCGACAAAGCATTCAAATATTGAATGCGGAGCTCAAGGCAAGATTTAGATGTTTATTTATTAAATTGCACTTCCTACTAATTCATGGGGTGTCGTTATTAATTTTAGTCTGTCGTTTTGACTCGCAGCATTTTTTGCACACTCTGAGGACAATGAAATAAGATCTGAGGGAAAGTAATCATATAGCGAATGGCAAATGTTCCCCACATTGGTCATCAAATTCAAAACCCTGGGGAATACAGAAGGCTTTGGAGTCAATTATCCGCAAAAGGTTTGTACATCTGCAGTCTATCTGCATTATTACAGCCAATGGAGCACAGGAGCTCAGATCCTCTCACACTGGAGAAGATAGCCATCTCTTTGACTCACTAATAAAAATGGCTGCTTCATTAAGAGCAGGGGGCCTCTGGCTGTACAGTACTTAAGTGTAATCGGACAGGTCTTGAGGGAGAGATGGGGAGATCAACTGTTGGTTGCAGACAGTCAATTGGGGTTGGCGTCAGCTTGATTATTTGAATGGCAATGTGAAGATGTTATTGAGATTTCCTGGTCACAGTTCATCCTGACTCCTACCGTGGCTCTCCACAGCTAATGCAGAGGCATGACTGACTATAACACCAGTGTGTGTGTGTGTGTGTGCACGTGCGTGCACTTGTGTGTGCGTGTGACCCTGTGTGTGAGTAATGGAACGGTGGGGGTAGATGGGGTGGTTGGTTGAGTGTTATTCAGAGCAAAAGGTTCCATATTGTCTGTATGATTTATGTTGTGCTTCTCAGCAGATGTTGACGCCTTAGAATGGCCAGAGCCAAGGGAGTGGCAGCTCAGCCACCCTTGTGGGATGCTACATGTCCTCGCCACCCATCACGTGTTTGGCTGCGTACATTGCCACATTGTGTTCAGTGAGATGATGAGGACTGTGACCTATCCACCTTGACATACAAGATGTCCATCCGCCCTGCTCCTAACAGCAGCACTGCCCACTCCACCAGATTCAACTCCTGACCGGCGCAGTAATACACTATATGGTGCACCTATCTATTGGCTGTAGATCTTTCTCACAGGGCCACTGCCAAGGTTACAGATGCCAACATGCTGCACCACAGGCAGGCGCTCATGGCAGAAACAAAGCCACTGACTGAGCCAGAACCTCCTCCAGAGATAGCTAGCATAGCTTCTACTAGCTATCTACAGTGCACACGAGAGTAAACAGTACTGGTTTTAAAAGGCATAAGGAATGTCTTTCCTAATACCATTCACTGTACAGGCTAGTAATTTATTCTGTTTAGGCTGCCCTTTATAGGTAATGAAATTCTGTTAAGTGAATCTAGCTATACTTTACTTTGCTGAAGATGCCACTAACAAGCTTACCCCAGAAGCTCAGGGCTCCTTCTCACTAGCATTAAGCAGAGTTGGAAATGTAATTATTCTAATTGTTTATTCTCTCTCCATCCTTAACAAATGGCCTGCACATTAAGCTGAATCTCCTGTACTGAAGCCATTGCACCTTACCTTCTATTCTCTTCCCTTCTCCTTTCTCCATTTACATAAGTAGATGTTTGACTCTGGTCTCAGCCCAATGCTCCTGCGGCACTTCGCTCCCCCTGGCAAAGTTAACAGCAGTTTAACATTTTATTGAGCTACGCTCTGTGAAGAGTTAAACAAATCAGTACTTCCCATGTTTTAGGGATGCCTTGTCCTCTACAGAGGCTCTGTGGGACAGCCGGAGAGAGAGGTCTGAGTTTGTACATCGATAGGGCTGCCTCTTGTTTTTTAAGGTCAGAAACACTTGAAAATGTGCCACACTCTCTTCTGTCTCCCCCTCGTTCGTCTGGTTTTGTGTTTTTGTTGCAAACGTTAAAGACCTGAAGATGTTGTGTGAACCTTGTTGGACAGATCATGACCCCTCCTGCCAGGAGAAGTAGGCCAGAGGCCTGTTAGACATGGGGATCATGTACTCCCATGGCTTTATGGGTCAGTTGTGGGGAGAAAAGCAGAGCAGTGGAGGAAGGGAGGCGCACTCACTGTGCAGAGCAGACAGCAGGAGGTGGAATAGCCACTGGCTATAAGAGGAGTGCTGGGATATGGGTTATCACCGCAGTCAGAATGATACCTCTGTCACCTAGCTGTGTGATCCACAATACCTTAGTTTGAGCTCAAATGAGCACCTTAGGTAGAGCTACCGCTGCCTCTCCACCGCGTCTTCTGTTCTCATAAGCAAGGGCCTCTTTGGAGTAAGACGGTTGGTTCTCCAAGGTTATCTCTGGGGAGAGCTGGTATGAATATGGAAGTGAAATACTGGGAATGAAGGTTGATCAGAAATTCAAATAAATCCTGACAGCACACTTTGGTTGATGTTGACCCCTTTGCATATACTTCTGTTCTCAAACCCCATCCCTATAAAGGAAATGCATGTACAGGTAATGCATTTTTTATTCCCGTTTCACTTTTCATTTCCAATTTTGTTTGTAGTCCAATGCTTCCATTTTGACTTCCAGGTGTAGATTGTGACCTTGGAACGCCATTTGATGTATTCTGCAGTCTGTATCTGTCTGGCTGTATGTTTGATAGGATAAATAGGCAGGGCCAGTGAAATCAGCCTTTCTCTGTGTGTGAACCTCCATTCAGCCTGGTATTAGACTGAATCAGCAATGGGCTGAGTGGCCCTGATCATTAATATGCAATTTTTCACTCTCAACCCTCACAGAGCACTCTAAAGCTCTTATTACCAACTTAATTAAGGGCTTGAAATCAATGCACTATCACATTAAATAAAACACAAGCAGCAGAGACGGAGGTGACATAGATTTCACCACAGAGTTAATTACAGAGTATATGTTACCAAAGGACTGTTTTATGTTGGCTTTTGGGTTTTTAGTGTGCCCATCTTAAACCGCTCGGCCCTTTCTCACTTGGCTTTTACAGACAGAATTACCACGTTGTCCGTGTGAACGATTAAAAGGCGTGTCTGCGTGTAAAAGAGGGAGCAAGATTGCAGTTTGATGGCCAGAGCTGAATCTTTACTGCTGGTTATTACCAGTTCCATGTTGGTTTTATTAATTTATTTCCCTTTTTCTGAGGTGTGGTAAAAATGTCTAATGTTATTTAATAGGGCAAATGTGTTTACCAGCAAAAACAGCTTCTTGTGATGGCCTAAACCAGGGTTCCCCGCAGCTGATTTTATTTGTCCCACCAAGATTTCTGAGCAATATAAATATGTATATATATAATCAGCTCCAAGTGAGTTTAATTTTTTTATATCTGTTCCAAAGTATTCCCAAGCATAATAGAGAGATATATGTGATCGTATATAAATGTAAGTAAGGCTTGAAATGATTATTTTTTACTCATATCTTATATCTGTTTGGGCTTCTTTGCAATCTAAAATGATTTGTAATTATGTTCCGACTTCCTGACCATCGGCCCGCAGATATATCTAGTTAATGATCCCTGGCCTAAACTATCACTACGGTAAACTCCAAACAACCTGCAGGTTAGTGTTTTACGTCATGAATCTTGTTCTGGAGGCAGCCCTGCAGACTGGGCACTAGATGGCACAGCCCATCTAGCGGAAGTCGCTCAGTTCTGCATCCAGGGCAAGATTCATGACAATAAACATCAACCTGCAAACATCCTAAACCCGGTTTCCCAAAAGCCTCTTAAAAACTTCTGGCGCAGGCGTTCCGCTAGCGACCCACCTCGACAACATCTGGTGAAATTGCAGAGCGCCAAATTCAAAATACAGAAATAGTCATAATAAACGTTCATAAAAAATACAAGTGTTATACATCGGCTTAAAGATTAACTTCTTGTTAATCCAGCCGCTTTGTGTGATTTCAAAAAGGCTTTACGGCAAAAGCATACCATGCGATTATCTGAGGACAGCGCCTCGCTTACAAAAGCATACAAACATTTTACAACCAAGTAAAGGAATGACAAAAGTCAGAAATAGCGCTAAAATTAATCACTTACCTTTGAAGATCTTCATATAGTTGCAGTCACAAGAGTCCCAGCTACACATTAAATGTTTGTTTTGTTTGATAAAGTTCCTCTTTATATCTCAAACACTCTGTTTTGTTGGCGCGTTTTGTTCAGTAATCCACTGGCTCAAAGGTGGTCAAAACATGCAGACGAATACATCCTAATAGTACCAGTAAAGTTTGTCAAAACATGTCAAACGATGTTTATAATTAATTCTCAGGTTGTCAGTTGTCTAAATAATCGATCATATTTAAACCGGACAATAGCTTATTCAGTAGAATGGAAAAACAACGAAGGACGCGTGGTCAGTCACGCGCCCAAACCAGCTCTGCATTCTTCCTCAGTCCACTGACAGAAAGGTCTTATTCTTCTTAATTTTTCAGAAAACAAGCCTGAAACAATGTCTAAAGACTGTTGACATCTAGTGGAAGCTATAGGAACTGCAATCTGGGTCCTAACCCATTAGATACTCTATAGGCATTCAATTGAAATACCCACATCAAAAAAATCCCACTTCCTGGATGGATTTTCCTCAGGTTTTCGCCTGCCATATCAGTTATGTTATACTCACAGACATTATTTTAACAGTTTTGGAAACTTTAGTGTTTCTATCCAAATCCACCAATTATATGCATATCCTAGCTTCTGGGCCTTAGTAACAGACAGTTTACTTTGGGCATGCTTCTCATCCAGACGTCGAAATACTGTCCCCAAGCCATAAGAAGTTTTAAGGCTAAATTCACTGTTAGAAACTTCATAGGAGCTGTTACGCAAAGCCACCGTTATTAACGTTGCACCTGAATACGCTCCTAATCTAACACTTGCCTCAGACTACTCATAGAACAGCTAAGTGCGTCATTAAATGTCCCCCCCCCCCCCCCCCCCCCGAGCCAATTTATACACAGAAGATCTTTGCTAAACCTACAATCACATGATTTATTTGTCTCCCTATGACCTCTGATAACTTTAAAAGATGACTACAAACACAAAGTTGCCAATGTCTTTGCAAGCGATAAAAACAAGCAACGTATAAAAATATGATTCAGATGAAAACAGAGATGACGGCATTAAAATATAAATAGTAGGTTATAGGCCTATTTAAATCATATTGAAATACATTTCATGTTCAATCAAGTGAGTTCCATGTTGCTACTTGTAGGCTACTGTCTATAATCTTTCTCAATACATTTCATGATGTGTAGCCTAACATCTGCGCAATGATGTGCCAAATCGGTGGTTTAGTGCATTTTTATTGGGTAGGCATAGAATAAGCCACCTCAATATTTGCAGTCTTAGGTGGTAATATCTCTCTAGGAGCTGATCCATCATCAGTATTGTGAAATAATTCACATTTGAAGGTACAGTTTTAATAGAGAAAGCAAATCCGAGGGCTGCACTCCCTTTCTTTCGATCCTAGCAGTATTTATACATGCTCCAATGACGCACTTAGTGACCATTCTCTCTGCGTGGTGTTTTGGGAAACACATGTTACGTCTTTGGCCGTTGTAGGAAAGATGCATCATTAAAACACTCATAAGCCTCAATTCCATTGCTATCCGGAAATCCAGGCCCAGGTCATCTACAATAGGTCTTCGCATTGTGTGGCGCCAACGAGACACCGAGATAGTGTATAGTCTGGATTTCAGAGAGGTTGCAGGTGGATTGTCTTGCTACAAAAGCAATAGCATGATAGCCGTGGTGAATGTAGAATGGCTTCAGAAACACTGTGGGAGCCAGACAGGTCGTATCAGACACGGCTGGGTTGATTCAATGGAGGCAGAATTAGTATGCCGGGCCACAGTCATGTCCCTGCTTGTGATGATATAATTTGTAGTGCTCTCCTTTGAATGTCGCCCCATAGTTTACTTGTCCTTACAGCCAACCTGAGCCTCGGAGCAGAGCCTAGGAACAACGTTCAAATTTGATGACAAGTATTAAGCAATGAGCTCCGGTGACTATTAGATTAAGGGAAGCAATAATATCCTGTCCTACAGGTAGAGTTGTCCTATGGCCGCCAGCAGAGTTGCTGACACAGACCTTAGGCAGGTAGATAAACTAGACTACAGTGGTTGATGGCAGTGAACAAGAGAGAGCCATGAGAAAACAAGTGCTGCAGACATGTTGGCTCACCATTTAATAATAAGGTGGATAAGAAGCTAGAAAAGGAGAAATATTGGAGTGTTGGTGTAAAGGTGCTGCCAACTAGCACTAGCTAACATTAAAGATGTGCTAGTCCGGGATCTTAAGCATAACAAATTTGTAAAATATTGTAAGAATTGGATTTGTAACATATCATACAAATTGCATAAAATAAGAAAAAAGGACACAGCATTTCATGCAGGACCAATATCATACAAAATCAGGAGTGAAAGTAGATTTCATTTCTTAATGGTAAGGGTATTTTCTTTATCGACTAGGGGTGTAATCATAGAATTACACTAACTTTCAAAAGTTTGGGTCACTTAGAAATATCCTTGTTTTTGAAAGAAAAGCACCATTTTCATCCATTAACATAAAATAAAATAGATCAAAAATACAGTGTAGACATTGTTAATGTTGTAAATTACTATTGTAGCTGGAAACGGCAGATTTTTAATGGAATATCTACAGGCTCAAAACGAAATAAAGAACTTGCTTCTGAAACTCGTCAGTCTATTCTTGTTCTGAGAAAGGCCCCGGTGCACAACTGAGCAAGAGGACAAGTACATTAGAGTGTCTAGTTTGAGAAACAGACGCCTCACAAGTCCTCAACTGGCAGCTTCATTAAATAGTACCCGCAAAACACCAGTCTCAACGTCAACAGTGAAGAGGCTACTCCGGTATGCTGGCCTTCTAGGCAGAATTCCTCTGTCCAGTGTCTGTGTTCTTTTGCCAATCTTAATCTTTTATTTTTATTGGCCAGTCTGAGATATGGCTTTTTCTTTGCAACTCTGCCTAGAAGGTCAGCATCCCAGAGTCTGGTGTTTTGCGGACACTATTTGATGAAGCTGCCTGTTGAGGACTTGTGAGGTGTCTGTTTCTCAAACTAGACACTCTAATGTACTTGTCCTCTTGCTCATTTGTGCACCGGGGCCTCCCACTCCTCTTTTTATTCTGGTTAGCGCCAGTTTGTGCTGTTATGTGAAGGGAGTTGTACACAGCGTTGTACGAGATCTTCAGTTTCTTGGCAATTTTTCAAATTTTTTAATTTCTCAGAACAAGAATTTCTGTCCATTTTGAGCCTGTAATCGAATCCACAAATGCTGATGTTCCAGTTTTCAGCTGTGCTAACATAATTGCAAAAGGGTTTTCTAATGATCAATTAGCTTTTTAAAATTATAAACTTGGATTAGCTAACACAACATTCCATTGGAACACAGGAGTGATGGTTGCTGATAATAGGCCTCTGTACGCCTATGTAGATATTCCATTAAAAAATGTCTGCACTGTATTCCTGATCAATTTGATCATATTTCAGTGGACAAAAAATTGCTTTTCTTTCAACAACAAGGACATTTATAAGTGACCCCAAACTTTTGAACAGTAGTGTATATAGAATCCCTATTCTTTTCATTTATGTCTGTGGGCCTAGTAGCCTAGGCCTAGTAAAGATTTGTCATATCATTTTTAGCATGCAATACCTTTTAACATAGATGGCGCAAAGCTCATTTTCACCTTGAACATGCACCCTTATAATAAAGCATTCCATGCATCCTCGCATTTGCAGACTTATGTAAAATCGCCTTCTATTACTAATGTGATAAGTAGATTGGATAGTGATCATGTTAGGTTAATAATAGAACTCAGTAACTGTTCGCAAATAGACTGTTCCATGCAGCTCACAGCGGCGTAGAGTAGGCTTAGCCTATAGGATTATCAGACACATTTCTTGTTGGCCTTTTATAACACATTTCATGCAATTCTACTATACTTTATATGAATGGAGACATTAGCATAATATTTTTTAGTACTTCAAAAATTACAGGGTAGCCTACTCTGCTCACACTGACGAACAGATCAATAACACCGTTGTTGTCTGATCCATATAATCGGCCTATGAAAGGGGAGACACAAATACAATATGACGTTGATCTAACCAGGAGGAAGACATTGTTGTCCAAAAATAAACAAATGTGGCACTGACCCAATGATAAAGACAGTGAATATGCACACTCACCGGGGATATGGCCAATGTTCTCTGCTGGTGTCAATAAGATACTAGGCTACTGTTCACTCAAATCAAGTTGATCATTTTGATAACTTCAAATCAAATTGAATGTTATTGGTCACATACACGTGTTTAGCAGATGTTACTGAGGGTGTAGCGAAATGCTTGTGTTTCTAGCTCCAACAGTGCAGTGATATCAAATAAGTAATATCTAACAATTTCACAATAATACGCGAAATACATACAAATCTAAGTAAAGGAATGGAATTAAGAATATATATGGACGAGCAATGTTAGAGCCGCATATACTAAGATACAGTAAAATAGTATAGAATACATTATATACATATGAGATGAGTAATGCAAAATATGTACACATTACTAAAGTGACTAGTGTTCCATTTGTTAAAGTGGCCAGTCATTTCAAGCCTATGTATATAGGCAGCAGCCTCTAATTTGCTAGTGATGGCTATTTAACAGTCTGATGGCCTTGAGATAGAATCTGTTTTCAGTCTCTCGGTCCCCTCTTTGCTGCACCTGTACTGACCTCGCCTTCTGAATGATAGCAGGGTGAACAGGCAGTGGCTCAGGCGGTTGTTGTCCTTGATTATCTTTTTGGCCTTCCTGTGATATCGGGTGCTGTACATGTTCTGGAGGGCAGGTAGTTTGCCCCCGGTTGTGTGTTGGGCAGACCCCACCAACCTATGGAGAAACCTGCGGTTGCGGGCGGTGATACAGCCCGACAGGATGCTCTCAATTGTGCATCTGTAAAAGTTTGTGAGAGTTTTAGGTGCCAAGCCACATTTCTTCAGCCTTCTGAGGTTGAAGAGGAGCACCTTCTTTAACCATCTCTGCAGCACTCCACCAATCAGGCCTTTGTGATCAGGCCTCTGTTTGGATGGACCATCTCAGTTTGTCAGTGATATGTACACAGAGGAACATGAAGCTTTCCACCTTCTCCTGTCGATGTAGATAGAGGGGTACCCCCTCTGCTGTTTCTTGAAGTCCACGATCATCTCCTTTGTTTTGTTGACATTGAGTGAGAGGTTATTTTCCTGGCACCACACTCCTAGAGCCCTCACCTCCTCCCTGTAGGCTGTCTCGTCATTGTAGGTAATCAAGTCTACTGCTGTTGTGTCGTCTGCAAACTTGATGATTGAGTTGGAGACATGCGTGGCCACACACTCATGGGTGAACAGGGAGTACATGAGGGGGCTGAGCACCTACCCTTGTGGGGCCCCAATGTTGAGGATCAGCGAAGTGGTGGTGTTGTTTCTTCCTTCACCACCTTGGGGTGGCCGGGCAGGAAGTCCAGGACCCAATTGTACAGGGTGGGGTTCAGACCCAGGGCCTCGAGCTTAATGATGAGCTTGGAGGGTACTATGGTGTTGAATGCTGAGCTATTGTCAATAAACAGCATTCTTACATAGGTATTCCTCTTGTCCAGATGGGATAGGGCAGTGTGCAGTGTGATGCCGATTGCATCATCTGTTGATCTAATGGGGTGGTAAGCAAATTGAAGTGGGTCTAGGGTGTCAAAGACAGACTTAAAGACAGATTGGAGTCTTTTTATTGTCATCTCTTCACAGCAATAGACATTTGCTTTCCAAACTGTTTTTCTGCGATTGTGTTTTTAAATATTGCAATATGCCTGGTCTCTCTGCTGTTCACTGACAGTCACAACTTATCAATCAACTAGGCCTATTGGTATTTGCTTTGCACGCTGAAAAAAATTGTAGCCCCTTCCATCTGTAGGCTATGAATTTAAAACAATCCACATCCTTTTTTAAAGAAGCTAATGATACTCTGTGGCATCATGCTTTCTGGTGTAGCACCCTATTTTGAATGATTGTATTTATTTCTGTATAGAGGGGTGTAAGCTAATTAGGCTATATCATTTTGGCAATCTCCTAGCCTTATGGACAAGCTGCCTATGCCTTTTAATGTGGCCTAAACACAACCAGTCATGATGTTTTCATCTGATTGTCAAACAATCACATAACAAAGGTGCTCCTGTAGGCCACCCGTGTACATTTGTCAACTCACAAAATAAGTTCAGCATCCAAACCCCAACAGTGCACTATGCAACCGCAATTTGATGAATGGAAAGAGACATATGTTACAAAACACTTCCGTGTATTGTAGTGAGATTCTGTGATTGTCATTAGGCCTACACTTGAAGCCTGAATTGATACATCCACTGTTGTCGGTCTTGGCCACTCATCTCCGCCTTGTCCACATGCGTCTTGACTACTCATCCCGCCTTGCCAAAATGTAAGTGCTCTCATCGAACCACAGTGCAGTTTGGAGCATATACCATTTGGTTCCCAGTCAATTCACTAGTTTTTCATGCCGTTGACATGCAGTGATGTTAATATTTTATTAATATTAATCAAATGGCCAATGGACTATTTGATTTTGACCCCCCCTCCATTTGTTTTGTACACTGCTGCTACTCGCTGTTTGCACCAGACATAGCGTTTTCCTTGATGGCCAAAAAGCTCATTTTTTCCTATTTTGTTGCATTACAACCTGTAATTTAAATGGATTTTTATTTGGATTTCATGTAATGGACATACACAAGATAGTCCAAATTGGTGAAGTGAAACTAAGAAATAAAAACGTATTTAAGAAATTCTACAAAATAAAAAATGGAAAAGTGGTGCGTGTATATGTATTCAACCTCTTTGCTATGAAGCCCCTAAATAAGATCTGGTGCAATCAATTACCTTCAGAAGTCACATAATTAGTTAAATAAAACATATGGAAGTAGGTACTCTGGTCAGATGAGACTAAAATTGAGCTTTTTGGCCATCAAGGAAAACGCTATGTCTGGTGCAAACCCAACACCTCTCATCACCCCAAGAACACCATCCCCACAGTGAAGCATAGTGGTGGCAGCATCATGCTGGGGGAATGTTTTTCATCGGCAGGGACTTGGAAATTGGTCAGAATTGAAGGAATGATGGATGGCACTAAATACAGGGAAATTCTTGAGGGAAACCTGTTTCAGTCTTCCAAAGATTTAAGGTTCACCTTCCAACAGGACAATGACCCTAAGCATACGGCTAAAGCAACACATGAGTGGTTTAAGGGGAAACATTTAAATGTCTTGGAATGGCTTAGGCAAAACCCAGAACTCATTCCAATTGAGACTCTATGGTTTTACTTAAAGATTACTGTACACCAGTGGAACCCATCCAACTTGAAGGAGCTGGAGAAGTTTTGCCTTGAAGAATTGGCAAAAATTCCAGTGGCTAGATGTGCCAAGCTTATAGAGACATACCCCAAGAGACTTGCAAATGTAATTGCTGCAAAAGGTGGCTTTGGGCTGGTGAATAGTTAGTTATGCATGCTCAAGTTTTCATTTTTTTTGTCTAATTTTCCTGTTTGTTTTACAATGAAAAAATATTTTGCATCTTCAAAGTGGTAGGCATGTTGTGTAAATTAAATGATACAACCCCCCCCGAAAATCCATTTTAATTCCAGGTTGTAAGGCAACAAAATAGGAAAAATGCCAAGGGGGTGAATACTTTCACAAGTGTCACGAGTTACTAAGAGTGGAAGGTAGGAGTCAGGCTCAGAGAGCAGAGGGTTCAATAATAGATTATTTATTTCTCCGGCACTAAAACAGACACGCCAAACACAGGGCGCAGAAACACTGACCAGCGCAAACACACAGGGCGAAACGATCCGGAGAACAAAATACATCCACAACCAACAGCGAACACAAAATAATCCCGCACAAACCTAAGCGGGCCTAACAGGCTTAAATAGACCCGAACAGGCAGGGGAGACCCTTCGGCGGGAGTTGTGACAGCAAGCCACAGCATAGCCTCGTTATTGTTGTGTTATTGTGATACTTTTTATAATTTTTAACTTTAGTTTATTTGGTAAATCTTTTCTTAATTCTCCTTTAATTGCAGTGTTGGTTAAGGTGTTGTAAGTAAGCATTTCACGGTAATGTCTACTCTTGTTGTATTCGGCGCATGGAACAAATAAAGTTTGATTTGATTTGATAATGATGTAGTAGCCTATATTTTTTGGGTCATGTTGCATTAATTGTGATAGGCTCACGTTTTACTGATGCAGTGTATCCCTACTATTTATTTAGCCGGACCGTTCGCCTGACTTTCACCCCTGTAAGAAATGGATGACGTAGTACACAATTGGGAGACCCATTTTGGTACGTGAACACCACTTTCAAAACTATTGGTTGAAAAGTATTGGAGCATCACTTTAAGCACATAGCAAAAAAACTAAAGTCGTACAATCGATATAATATCGTCAAAATTGATTTTGTGATAATCCACAAGTATCAGGCAGGCGTAAATCATCGCTAACCATGATCCCTCATCACATGAACATCTTATAATAGCTGCATGAGAAATTTGCTATGCATTATGTGAGGCACAGAAGGTGCCATAATAAATCCCCTCGTATCAAGTGCCTATACAGTGCCTTCAGAAAGTATTCAGACCCCTTGACTTTTTCCACATTTTGTTACGTTACAGCCTTTAAAAAATAATGTAAATTATCAATTGTTTTTGTTTTTATGAATCTACACACAATACCCCATAATGACTAAGCAAAATAGGTTTAAGAAATGTTTGCAAATATATATATATATATATATTTTTAAATATCACATTTATATAAGTATTCAGACCCTTTACTCAGTACTTTGTTGAACCACCTATGGCAGCGATTACAGCCTCATCTCTTCTTGGGTATGACACTACAAGCTTGGCACACCTGTATTTGGGGACTTTCTCCCATTCTTCTCTGCAGATCCTATCAAGCTCTGTTAGGTTGGATGGGAAGCATGTTCAATCTGGTTCAAGTCCGGGGTCTGGCTGGGCCACTCAAGGACATTCAGAGACTTGTCCCGAAGTCACTCCTGCGTTGTCTTGGTTGTGTGCTCAGGGTCGTTGTCCTGTTGGAAGGTGAACCTTCACCCCAGTCTGAGGTCCTGAGTGCTCTGGAGCAGGTTTTCATTAAGGCTCTCTCTGTACTTTGCTCCGTTCATCTTTCCCTCGATCCTGACTAGTCTTCCAGTCCCTGCCGCTGTAAAAAAACACTACAACATGAGGCTGTCTACACCATGCTTCAACGTGGGGATGGTGCCAGGTTTCCTCCAGACATGACACTTGGCATTCAGGCCAAAGAGTTCAATCTTGGTTTCATCAGACCAGAGAATCTTGTTTCTCATGGTCTGAGAGTCCCTTAGGTGTCTTTTGGCAAACTCCAAGCGGGCCGTCATGTGCCTTTTACTGAGGAGTGGCTCCCATCTGGCCACTCTACCATAAAGGCCTGATTGGTGGAGTGCTGCAGAGAAGGTTGTCCTTCTGGAAGTTTCTCCCATCTCCACAGAGAAATTCTGGAGCTCTGTCAAAGTGACCATCGGGTTCTTGGTCACCTTCCCGACCAATGCCCTTCTCCCTCGATTGCTCAGTTTAGCCGGGCGGCCAGCTCTAGGAAGAGTCTTGGTGGTTCCAAACGTCTTCCATTTAAGAATGATGGAGCCCATTGTGTTCTTGGGGACCTTCAATGCTGTAGAAATGTTTTGGTACCCTTCCCCAGAACTGTGCCTCGACACATTCCTGTCTCGGGGCTCTACGGACAATTCCTTCAACCTCATGACTTGGTTTTTGCTCTGATATCCACTGTCAACTGTGGGACCATATATAGACAGGTGAGTGCCCTTCCAAATCATGTCAAATCAATTGAATTTACCACAGGTGGACTCCAATCAAGTTGTAGAAACATCTCAAGGATGATCAATGGAAACAGGATGCACCTGAGTTCAATTTTGAGTCCCATTGCAAAGGGTCTGAATAGTAATGTATGTAAGCTATTTCTGTTTTGTACTTGTAATACATTTGCAAAAATGTCTAAAAACCTGTTTTTCGCTTTGTTATTATGGGATATTGTGTGTAGATTGATGAGGGGAAAAATAGAATAAGGCTGTAAGGCTAGAATAAGGCTAGAATAAGGCTAGAATAAGGCTGCAACGTAACAAAATGTGGAAAAAGTCAAGGGGTCTGATAAAAGTGGCCATTTTAGGACCTTTTTACACCTATACATGCCTCCTGTAAAACCTTATGAGCCGCGAACCGTACATGAAAAAGACAACATATTGATGTCATTATATTCCTACACATACGTTCCGAATGCACAGTATGTCACATCTCATAAAACCATCATGTGCAGTGTCTTTCAAGTGGCTTATGGAGACAGAATGTACTCTGTGTGTGTTGCCTGCTGGTCCCTTTGAGACTATAGGGCAATTCCAAGCCAGCAGGTGGGATTTTTTGGGGGAGTATCTCAGATTGTTTTGGCAACTCATATAGAAATTTCATTGAGAGGAAGGATGTTTGACATTACTTTTTACATTTGTATCATAAACCATTTCATGAGAAAATCATGATAAAAGTGGCCATTTTAGGCCCTTTTTAGACCTAAACGTGCCTCCTGTAAAACCGTGTGATCCGCAAACTGTACATGAAAAAGACAACATATTGATGTCATTATATTCCTACACAATGTTCCAAATTCATTTATTCAACATAAAAAATACTAATATGAATATCTCAAAACTACTTTTTTATAGATATGTTTCTAAAGCTAGTCAGTCACTAAAAATCCTTAGTACATCTCTCAAAAGTAAATATTCATGCCAATGATCATGTCAGTGTTATCAGAATGATAAGTCATTGAGTCATTGTTCACGAACAAGGTCGTCAAAATGTTTAGGCATGTTGTCAATGTAACTTTGTACTTTGACAGTATTACCTGATGTAAGGCTACAGTTTGGATGACAGTTACTGTATTGAAAATGCACAAGGCTGCACTTCTATGGCATATATCAATTTCAACAGTACTATTTACATATTACTGTATGTGGGTTATTGATTGAAAGAGACTGGACAACCCAAGTGGCACAAAGGAAAAAAAACTAAATTAGAAAGAAACACAGGAAACCATCCCTAAGGCACAAATTTGCCCGCAGCACTGTTGTGCTGTCTCTACACATCCAGACGTTCCTGTCTGTCGGCCCACATATTCTCATCCACATCACACCGGATATTTTCCCTTCCAATGCAACGTGGAAAGAATCTTTTGGAATGCCTTATCCATCCTCTGCAGGCGTCTACTGTGATGTCCTCACATGCTGCATCCATTGCAGCCAGCAGGGTCATCTGTGTGTGTGGCTGACGATCGTACACCTTCCACCTCCATGCTGAAAATAACTCCTCAATTGGGTTAAGGAATGGTGAATAAGGTGGGAGGAATTCTACGAGTATCCTCGGGTGGGTCACAAACCATTGCCTTGTGATGTTTGATCGATGGAAACTCACATTATCACAAATGACCACATAATTTGGCAAATCCTCTCTAAACAGACCCCTCTCATCATCAGGGATGAAAGCCCTGTAGAGAGTCTTTAAAAAGTTGAGTAGATGCTGGGTGTTGTATGGCCCTATAAGGGGGATATGGGTTAGGACACCATGCTCCGAAATAGCAGCATACATGGTGATATTTCCTCCCTGTTGGCCTGGCAAATCCACAGTAGCTCTGTGACCGATGATATTCCGATATATTCAGATATTCATGTCATTCAGACATGCATTTGGTCAGGTTGAAGCCAGCCTCATCCACGTATACAAAGTTTTGAGAGGGTTCACTTGATTCCAACTCCATTATACGCTATATCCCAGAACAGACAGTTGAATTTGTTTTGGTAAGGAAGAGTGACATAAAATGCACATAGCTGTAATCGCAGCAAAAGGTGGCGCTACAAAGTATTAACTTAAGGGGGCTGAATAATTTTGCACGCCCAATTTTTCAGTTTTTGATTTGTTAAAAAAGTTTGAAATATCCAATAAATGTCATTCCACTTCATGATTGTGTCCCACTTGTTGTTGATTCTTCACAAAAAAATACAGTTTTATATCTTTATGTTTGAAGCCTGAAATGTGGCAAAAGGTCGCAAAGTTCAAGGGGGCCGAATACTTTCGCAAGGCACTGTATATTGCATGTTCCTTCCACAGCAATGGAAATGTGTGCAGTTTATGCTTACTGTACTATGTATCACTATAAAATGTTGCTGTAAAGTAGTTACATAGATATATGTTTTACCTGTACATACTGGTACCGTAGCTCCTTAACTCTGTCCTCATTCCTTTGGAATGGTACACGGTACAGCTGTTTCATACTCATCTGGTTTCATTGCAGCACCCTGTCGATGGTTGAGATGCTAACCGTATGGATGTTTTCAAAGACATCGTTGTCTTCTATAATGGTCCTTTGTATTTCCGAGTCTCATGGCATTGTTTGCTAGGACCATGGTGCAAATAGCCTCCTCCTGTTGAGGTGTGAAAAGGCGTCCTCTGCCACCGGTTTGAGGTAATCTTGCAGTCTTATGTGGGGAAAAATGCAGTGATGCATCGCACACTTTCACATAGACAAAAACTATGCGAACACACATTTTACTGTAAAACATTGCAACTCTGTGTTGTGGTCTGTCTATATATGCTTGCCAATTGATTATTCATGAGATGCACCTTTGAGCAATTTAGACAACTGGTTGATTGTTGGTTGAACTAACACTTTACATTCCTTCATGAGTGAGGGTCAATTTCACCTGCACGATTCATCAATTCACG
Source organism: Oncorhynchus mykiss (assembly GCF_013265735.2). Taxonomy (NCBI): domain Eukaryota; kingdom Metazoa; phylum Chordata; class Actinopteri; order Salmoniformes; family Salmonidae; genus Oncorhynchus; species Oncorhynchus mykiss. The sequence goes on from NC_050570.1 coordinate 23,918,268, forward strand.
TTTTTGTACAAAAGGTCTAATAGAAATGTGTAAAACTATGCTTGACAGTTTATGACAAATAGTTCAACAATTTTGCATGTAATGGCTTATGCAAGGAACTAATGCCTAGATGTTTTGAGGGGTAAGACTATTCAACAGAGAACCATCTACTATATTTTGATCAACATGACATGAGCAATTGATAATGTGGAAAAAAGCTGACACTTGTACATTATCAATTGCAATTTGTTCAAAGGAATAAGAAATTGCTTTAATGATGTGCACACGTGACTAGATGATTTGGAATTTGTACAAGTAGTATCAAGAATTGCACTTTTGATCTAAGAAATGCACCAAAGCGACTGAGAAAAACTGTAATCCGTTTAACATTCTCTGAGTCGTAAAATGTAGCATAACTTCAGAATTATTTGATGTACTTGTAGAGTATATTGTTTTGATGTACTTGTAGAGTATATTGTTTTGATGTACTTGTAGAGTATATTGTTTTGATGTACTTGTAGAGTATATTGTTTTGATGTACTTGTAGAGTATATTGTTTTGATGTACTTGTAGAGTATATTGTTCCAAACAATGTCTTCAAATGAACAAAATCAAAAAGGTTAGTTTTGAGATATCCATATTAATATGTTTAATGTTTAAGAAATGTGAAAATGTGTATTTCAAAATCTGGACAAACTCCATGTGTTAGATCACACTATAAGGAGTATAATGACACCAATATGTTGTCTCTGTCATGTACAGTTCACAGATCATAGGTTTTACACGAGGCATGTATAGGTGAGAATTGCCAGAACAATCTGAGAAACCCAAAATATTTTCTGCTCCTGCTGGCATGGCATCACCCCATAGAGTGTGCAAGAATCCATGTTAAACAATCCATATAGTTTTTTTCTTGGATATATGTAAGTACATGTTTAATATACAAACATAAATAATTCCAGGGTGTAGAATTAGAATTAAGACCTGCAGTTGACCTACAGTAGTCATTACTGGGAGTTGCAGTATTGAGCTCCTACAGTACTGTATCTCGATGGCTAGTAGCAGTCAGAGAGATGAACCCAGTAAAAGGACTTCACTCTCCACTGTCCTGGCTCTCAGAATGGACTTTGATTAATGTCCACTGGCCACCCACACAGTGCCTGAGGGAGACAGACTCAAAGAGACTGGGTCATTGGTGTCACATTAAAGTGCTGTATATGCTGTGCATGGAGTTTGGATGCTCTTTTTTATTGTGTGTGTGTGCATGTGTGTGTTTGTGTTTGTGGGCGGCAGAACAGTATATGCGTGTGTGTACATGTGAGAGGGTGATGTGTGTGTTTTTTTCTGTTTGAACACACATACAGTTGTTCTGTGCATCAGTGGTTGAGCTTGTTGTATTTGTGAGTGTGTGTACTGTATGCTTACCAAAGATGCCTGTGTATCTCAGATAGGTACTATTGCATTTGTACACACCACTGACACATTGCTCACTGGAGGCTAAACGCTACACACTATAAACCACTTTCAAGCTGCCCTCTACAACATAGCTCATGGAAACTACCATGTGTGAAGAGAAAACTCTTTTGCTATTGATTTGTGTGCTACAGTCAAGTTTTGCATCGTATGCTAGGCTACTCTGGCTCTTTTCTAAAAGCAGCCAACCACAGAATCTATTAGGTTGCTGGTCAAGGTCAGGGCAGTAAGTTCTAACACTCAAGAGACTATGGGCTGTTTGCAAAGAACATTTTCTCTAGGGTCAACTTTGTCATAAACAAACGTAACCAATCAATAGAATATGGGCACAAAAATAGGAAAAAGACAACAAGAGACAGACAACAATCCTGAATGGGTCATGAAGGACAAAAAGGATGACAGCTATGAACAATATGTGGAGCTTGCACTTGAGAGAGAAAACAATGTACCGTCTTCCTTCGAAAGGGATTTAGGGCGAGTTAATGAAGTTGCTTTCCACTTCATTATTCAACTTAATTATTGAAGAAGAGCAGATTTGGCTTCACATTTGAACTTATGCTTGGTTATGTTGGATTGCTGTTGAATTTGTGATTGTATGGTGGTGTAGGTGTAGGTGGTGGGTAGATTTGATGGAAAATATTGAAAACATTTAGCTATAACTGCATCCTACGCTCCCTAGCCCTCTATAGTCCTATATAGTCCTCTAGTCAGATGGAGGCCTATTGTACTGTATGTAAATGGCCGTGCTCCAGTGATCACACAGGCCACGGGTAGGCAGAGCTCTGCCAGCCCCTTCAGGGTAAACAATGATTCAATAAAGGTTTTGCTGTGTCCAGACTTCTCACATCTCTAGCACCAGCCTGCTGAATACCAATCCCTTGTCTACTGGTGACTATGAAGTAACAAATAGACAGACAGACAGACAGACAGACAGACAGACAGACAGACAGACAGACAGACAGACAGACAGACAGACAGGGCACTGAGCTGTCTGCTCCTGGTGATCCAGGAGTCCTGGAGGAGAGCCAGCAGCCAACAACATGATTAAGGTGCCTGGCCTTGTTAGCAGAAGAAAGGCAGGGCTGCCATACACTGTGTCATTAGTTCAAATCAGTGTGCACTGCTCCGTGTTTGCTTCGGAAAATGCAGAACGAAACATAATCTTATTAATGAAGGCATATAAATTGCATTTGGGGTGCCTCTAGTTTTTCTGTCAGGTGTCAAGTTATGAATTTCTAATGAGAGCTTAAAGAAATATCACTGGAGCATTCCAAATGGAGCCAAGTTGGTTTGTTTGTGTTTTTTCCTCCCTTCATCAAAGTGGGTGATAAATTACAGGTACGCCAGTAAGGAACCAGGAAGTGCTCAGACAATAATGAGATTATTTGCTCTTGCTCGTACACATTCCCCATATCACTCCTAATCCAGACCCATTGTACGGTTTAGGAAGTGTCTCATTTTTTTTGTGCGCAAGTGTGTTCCCAGATGATAGTAGCAGGGGATTTACATTTTTAAAGGTAGTTCTTGGCAGATCCTCCACATTCTCACGCAGCCGAGGCTCAGCTTGGAATAGAAATAAAGGGGACATTTGGAAGCATATTCAGTGCAACATATGTGTATTTTCAGACGTTGAATGGTTGATCATGGCATTCGTGCAAACTTCCCACATTGTTGCCTGATTATCTGAATGCTGGACGTAAAGTGGTGACCTCAAGTGTCTTTGTCGGTGAGATGGGAATAATAACAGCTCTGGCAGATTTCTTCAAGGACAAGAGGACACAATGGTTAGCATGAATTGCCATCTTCAACCGAGATGATATTGATCAAACTGTTATTCGTGAAATGGCTGTTTACATCACATATGCATTGTTGTTGAATTGCAATGAGAGGAGTTTGTGGACCTTCACAAATGTTGAAGAGTCAAAGCACGGAGCATGACTAACTTGAAGGCTTGAGAACTAACACCCAGATGCAGGCGGAGCCGCAAGCAAACAGACAATCCCAGCTGCTTCTGAGTTATGACTAATCATAGGAGAGAGGGCAGGTTCACTGATTTCACAGCTTCTCATAACAACCTACCTTGTGCAACATACTGTAACAGCTTTAGAGTCAGGCTCCCAACACTGGGACCACGAGGCTAAATTTAGCATCTAACAATATTGCTGTACTTCCATATATACTGAACAAAAATATAAACGCAACATGTAAAGTGTTGGTCCCATGTTTCATTAGCTGAAATAAAATATCCCAGAAATGTTCCATCTGCACAAAAAGCTTATTTCTCTCAATTTTGGGTTCGAAATGTGTTTACATTCCTGTTAGTGAGCATTTCTCCTTTGCCAAAATAATCCATCCACCTGACAGGTGTGGCACATCAAGAAGCTGATTAAAAAATAGCATGAGCATTGTGAGGTACAACAAAAGGCCACACTGAAATTGGCTGTTTTGTCACACAACACAATGCCACAGATGTTTTGAGGGAGTGTGCAATTGGCATGCTGACTGCAGGAACGTCCAAAAGGCCTGGCTCCTATGCCCTCCCAGACCCACCCATGGCTGTGCCCCTGCCCAGTCATGTGAAATCCATACATTAGGGCCTAATGGATTTAATTCAATTAACTGATTTCCTTATATAGATTGTTAGTTCGTAAAATTGTTGAAATTGAAATGTTGCATTTATATTTTTGTACAGTATAGAAGGAAATGTGTTGTTGGGCTATTTATTGATATTTACCCATTTATATGATTTAGACAGAAATGTTCCTCTCAGTCTGCTGATGTTGTTTATTGATTAGTATGCAACTCCCATCCTCTGGTGCACAACGCCAGAAGTAGGGTCACGACAGCACCGACCTTGTAACAAAGGTCAGATAAGTCAGAAGTGTTCCAGTCCTCCTGGGTGTTTGAAAGAGAAATAGAGAGAGCGAGATTGAGAGAGACAGAGGATTCTTAGGAGCTCTGAGACTGGAAGAGTTTAAAGCAATGTTAGCACATACTGTATCGCTCAGCTTAAATCAGATTACCTCGATACAGGATGGGACAGTTAAAAAACACTCCTCTTCTGAGGAACTCATGGATCTCTGGCTCTCACTTCAAAGAGCCTCATTATGCTACAGATCCTCTGTCACTGCCTTTACAGGAAGTGGGTATTTCTTGCATTAATCTGAGAAAATCAGTCATTAGCGGTTGCCAGCGTTTGATATCCTTCACTGAAGTTTTTGGGGTATTTGAAACCAGTCCAGCACGATATGAATGGATTATAACTCCCTGCCAGTTTTGTGACAAGCCATAGTCCTTCATACAGTACCATAATTCTAAATTCATGACACATCATATATGTAAATAGAGCTGCCAGAAAATGTGTGGCGAGACAGCATTGGTCCCAGCTTTCTCCACACCACTTTCAAAGCAGCAGCACCAAACGCGTTTACCAGACATATTGATTAGTTCACATCATAGGTAAACTAAGAAAACATGTCTTGCAATGGAATAGAAAGCAGGCATTTCTTATTGGACAAGTTGACATAGTACCTCCCCCAATTTCATTTTTCCCCCATTTTGTCTAGTGAATACAACCCTGTCCCTGGGATTTGACGGGGTAACCCCCCACGCTTGCTGCGAGAGATGGAATCACTTGTCAGTTACAGTGGTCTCCTAGTTACAGTCTACAGAGCCTCATCAACCACGCCTCTCAACAATTATGTTTGGTTGCACCAGAACCTCGTTGTTTGACTCTCCACTCTGCACTTGGTTTCTTTCTTTCTTCGCTCACGCTCCTCTCCTGCCTGTCTGGTTGCCTGCCTCATGAGAGAGCGAGCACACATTTTCATGGAAAACAAGGTATATGTTAATAAAAGCAGTTATCCACTACAACTAATTATAATGATCAAATCTATAGCTATCTATCAAAACTACTAACGTTAATTTTAATAGCCTAGCTAGATAGCTTTAGCTAGCTAGGTTGATGCAATCCTGCAGCCAGCAGCTAACGTTAATAATTTAGACTCACAGAATAAATGTGTTTGGCACAGCATAAAGAAGATGACATTATCTGTTGCTGCTACCCAGTGCCAAGGAATACTGATGTTTGGTTAGGTTAGTAAGCCAGTTTGTTAGTCCAGTAATGTTGGCATATCATTTTATTTCCACTGCTGCTGATTAGTCACAAATGTTTGTGGTACATATTACACTGTCTTAAAAGTAAAAAACCTACAAATGCCACCACAGTGCAGTCTACACAGACAATATGAACATTGTCCAACCATAGCAGATGGATGGCTAATGCAGAAAGATTTTTTTCTCACACATACAGAGACAGGCAGCCATCATTGCTTCAGTCTTTTTCGACTAGCTAGTGCATAGTGACACCTACTAATATGAGCTGGTAATGCAGGTTTGGTTAGAATATAGTGCAATAGAATGAGTGACATTCAATAAAATCTACTTCATGGAAAGGGGGATATTACTTTCAATGAAAATGTTGAAAGTAGTTGATTTAACTTGTTATGGCTGCAATCCCGATATCGGGATTGATATGACAACTACCAGTGAAAATAGAGGGCGCCAAATTTAAACCACAGAAAACTCATAATTACAATTCCTAAAACATACATGTGTCTTGTATAATTTTAAAGCTATTCTCGTTGTTAATCCCACCAAAGTGTCCGATTTCAAATAGGCTTTTCAGCGAAAGCACTACAAACGATTATGTTAGGTCTCCACCAAACCACAATAAGCACAGCCATTTTTCAGCAAAATATAGCATTCACAAAAAGCATAAATAAAGATCAAATTAATCAATAACCTTAAATTATCTTCATCAGATGACACTCATAGGACTTCATGTTACACAATACATGCATGTTTTGTTTGATAAAGTTCATATTTATATAAAAAAATCAGTTTACATTGGCGCGTTAGATTCACTAGTTCCAAAAACATCAAGTGATTTTGCATAGCCACATCGTTTCAACAGAAATACTCATCATAACTCTAGATGATAATACAAGTTATACACATGGAATTATAGATATACCTCTCCTTAATGATTGAATATATAGATTTGAAAGGCAATCTGTTCCTACGGTGAGTGCCAGGGAACCAACCTCTGGTGGGCCAGATGGAGACCAGGATAACGGTTAGCGGTTTTATGACTTACAAATAAAAACATTGTTACAAAGTCTACTGTGTATAATGTTAGATTTAACCCTGCCTTGTTACAAAGTCTACTGTGTATAGTGTTAGATTGAACCCTGCCTTGTTACAAAGTCTACTGTGTATATGGTTAGATTTAACCCTGCCTTGTTACAAATTTGACTGTGTATAGTGTTAAAGGTAACCCTGCCTTACAGAATGAATAATTGCAGAAGAGCACTAATCAGATGATCAAAAAATAGATTTTATGACATGACAAGTCCACTGCTTAACACTGAGTGTGTATAGAGTGAAATTATTGAAAGACATTGTAACCATTCTTTGCGGAATGCTCAGCCCTGCTATAGTAGTTCACTAAACTACAGAGTATGTTGTCCATTGAAGTTGTTGTCTCTGGCTCTTAATATCAGATTCAGAGTGAATAATAAGAAGGTTTGTGGTAGTTTGAAGGGGTTTGATCAACATAAGGCCAGGAATGTTTCCAATTCACATGACCCGACAAGAAAAACCCCAGCCCTATAGTTATAGCACAGATGAAAAGGGAAGCTATCTATAATAATAATATTTTGTTATAGCCTACGAATAGGACCAAGAGTTTTACCTGACCAGGTCATGAGATCAGAAAAAACTCAAGGCCCCAGAAAAGACATACACAATTTGGCACACCACATCTGAACCTGTGGTGCCACCTCTGTCTGTAAAAGTCAGAGTTGATATTGTCCAATCTCAAATGTCCTCCAGGCATATGTAGCTGCATTCTGTCTCTACATAAAATACAGTAATTGCATACGATATGAAGATTTGCCATGGGGTTGCATGTGTAACCTTCGTTCAATGCACTTCAATCTGCTTACAGTCAAAAACAAAATACATGTTTTTCTCAGGTTATTAAAGATCCACTTATTGATACTGATCTATTTATACAGCCTGGCATTAATAAACTGTACAAAATAAGACAATGTTGTTGTTCAATCATTAACATAATGGCCCTCTTAGAATTCAATCTTCCGAACACGGTCAGTACAGTGGACCAATGTTCCCCTCTGCTAAACCATGAGAGGGAATGGTCAAAGCACCATTGAACAAGGAATAGGTGCACCATTAATATTCAAAAACAGGTTTTATCCCCAAGAAGGCGACAAAAAAACAGAAGAAAAGTCGTTGTCAAGGACAAAGAGATTGGTTTCCATACAGAGGCGAAGTGTATTAGATTACCCAGTGAGAAGTCTCACCCTGACATCTGAAATGAGGCCCGAACTGTTGAAATCCATATTTCGCTGGAGGGACCTCCACGGCTCCCCGAATCCCACTTTAATCCCACTTCATTATTTGTTGTCAGAGAGGGGCAGTGAGATGAAGCCAGGGGAAGAGGGATGCCAGAGCGGGCATAGGGCGATGCACAGGAGGTGCACCTCAGAATGCACTCAAAAGATAATAGGGGGGCTGAGGGAGCAGGACTCCATACAGAGAAATGAATAAATCCTAATACCTTTCCGTTGTGTTGGCTCTATAAACTCTGAGGAGGTGGAGAAGAAGTATGCCAGTAAACAGTATTTTTTTCAGGCTTCATATTGTGGATTAATACTCCTTAGTCTAGGGCCAATGAATGTGACTGTACTGTATGTATTTGGATGTGTTTGTATAGAGTGAGGCGGACAGAGCATGAGTATGTGTGTTTGTAGAAAAAGAGGTTAGACATGATAGTCTGACTAGCACATTCTCTTTCTAGGCGTGGAAAAGCGGCAGAAAATTACAACTTTGTGGGGTGAGGTGGAGTGATGCTTCTCCCACTGATATGAAACTGGGCGATTGGACGTGTACCATACGAGGGGTGATGTATGCATCCATGTCTGTTTGAACAGTAGGTGCTCTGACTTACTGGAAACTGACACCACACGGAGGGGTCCTATAGGAGGGGTCAGGATGGTCTCCTTAATAATCTGGGTCCAGCTGAGTCCCAATCTGAAACGAACAGTCGAGAGGCATGACGGGACATGCAGGGAGAGGAGGGCCCAGGGAACTGTGGTGGATGAGGTACCAGGCAGCCTACATAACCACTGGAGCTGTTGGTGAGTCCAGGCAGCCCCCTGATAAAAATGCATGCTGTTGAGTTTGGCCCTCTTACGGGATGAACGCTCCCACCGAGTGAACGGAACAGGAGCATGGCTGAGACAGACAGCCGCGGGAGGGGCTTTGAAAAGGGAGCCTCCTTTAAAGCAGACCTGCTACTATTGCTGATGAATGAATGTCTTCCCACCTCAATGTATTGGCTTAGAAGGTGTAAATGGCACTGATCCCATTGCTTATTTATTCCCACTCTGACAGTAATTGACAGCACTGCTCGTTGGCGATGTGTTATAAACCAGGACCTGAATCATTTATGCATAGTACGAGCAGTTTGAGTGGTCCTACCAGTTTCTACCGGCTCTCCTAATGGAACTGGGAGCCCCTTTACTGACTAGTAGTGCAACACAGACAATGACGGCCAAGAAGAGAAAAATAACAGCAGAATGTGAAGTTCGATCCATTTTGAACCATTTGTCTATGATACTGTAGGAAGGAATGTCCCTACCAGCTCTTCCATGCTTCATGTTATTAACGGCTGATTCACGCACGCACGCACGCACGCGCACACACACACACACACACACACACACACACACACACACACACACACACACACACACACACACACACACACACACACACACACACACACACACACACACATACACACACACATACACACATGCAGACACACACACAAAAAAAATGTAACTCACACTACACATTGGGACATTTTTACAAGCTTGATTTACACCATTACAGTGTCACTGGAGAGAGGGGTAATGATCATGAATCAGGTTTGGGATTTGTCGTTGTTATTGTCAGTGATTTAGTTAAAGACTGAAGAATGAAAAGGCTTTTGAATACAGAACAAGATCCCTCTAAGGTTTGGGGGAGTTTTTTTTCCAACATGTGCATAATGCCATCTAAGCATGGCTGGAGAAGACACAAAGAGAAAATTGACAGATATCTCTTTAGCTCCATTGTGCAAGGTTTTCCCATACAAACATTCATGTTGTTTGTTGGATGAAAAGGACTGGATTTCACAAATAAAACATTGTTTCCTGTAAGCGTTTCATCCCCATAATAACGGCCCTAAATAAGATCTGGTGTAACCAATTACCTTCAGAAGTCACGTAAATAGTTAAATAAAGTCCACCTGTGTGCAATCTAAGTGTCACATGATCTGTCACATGATCTTAGTATATATACACCTGTTCTGAAAGGCCCCAGAGTCTGCAACACCACTAAGGGGCACCACCAAGCAAGCGGCACCTTGAAGACCAAGGAACTCTCCAAACAGGTCAGAGACAAAGTTGGGAGAAGCACAGATCAGGGTTGGGTTATAAAAAAGATCCGAAACTTTGAACAGCCCACAGAGCACCATTAAATCCATTATTAAAAAATGGAAAGAATATGGCACCACAACAAACCTGCCAAGAGAGGGCCGCCCACCAAAACTCACAGACCAGGCAAGGAGGGCATTAATCAGAGAGGCAACAAAGAGACCAAAGATAACCCTGAAGGAGCTGCATAGATTGGAGTATCTGTCCATAGGACCTCTTTAAGTCGTACACTCCACAGAGCTGGGCTTTACGTAAGAGTGGCCAGAAAAAATCCATTGCTTAAAGAAAAAAATAAGCAAACACATTTGGTGTTCGTTAAAAGGCATGTGGGAACCTCCCCAAACAAATGGATGAAGGTACTCTGGTTAGATGAGACTAAAATGTTGCTTTTTGGTCATCAAGGAAAACGCTATGTCTGGCGCAAACCCAACACCTCACATCACCCCGAGAACATCATCCCCACAGTGAAGCATGGTGATGGCTGCATCATGCTGTGGGTATGTTTTTCATCGGCAGGGACAGGGAAACTTGGTCAGAATTGAAGTAATTATGGATGGAGCTAAATACAGGGAAATTCTTGAGTGAAACCTGTTTCAGTCTTCAAGAGATTTGAGACTGGGACGGAGGTTCGCCTTCCAACAGGACAATGACCCTAAGCATACAGATAAAGCAACACTTGAGTGGTTTAAGGGGAAACATTTCAATGAGTATCTGTTGTATGACTTAAAGATTGCTGTATACCAGCGGAACCCATCCAATTTAAAGGAGCTAGAGCAGTTTTGCCTTGAAGAATTGGCAAAAATCCCAGTGGCTAGATGTGCCAAGCTCATAGTAACCTACCCTAAGAGACTTGCAACTGTACTTGCTGCAAAAGGTGGCTCTACAAAGTATTGTTTTTGGGGGCGGGGTGAATAGTTATGCACGCTCAAGTTTTCTGTTTTTTTTTGGTCATATTTCTTGTTTGTTTCACAATTAAAAAATATTTTGCATATTCAAAGTGGTAGGCATGTTGTGTAAATGAAATTATACAAATCTATTTTAATTCCAGGTTATGAGGCAACAAAATATGAAAAATGCCAAGTGGGTGAATTCTTTCGCAAGCCATTGTACCTCTAACGATCCAGTATCCCTGCACATTGTATATATGGTACTGGAACTGACTGTCACGTCCTGACCTTAGTTCCTTTTTTATGTCTCTATTTTAGTTTGGTCAGGGCGTGAGTTGGGGTGGGAATTCTATGTTTTTGTTCTATGTGTTATAGTTCTATGTGTCTGGCCTGGTATGGTTCCCAATCCGAGGCAGCTGTCAATCGTTGTCTCTGATTGAGAACCATACTTACTGTTTTCCCAATATGGTTTGTGGGTAGTTGTTTTCTGTCTTTGTATGTAGTTTACTAGACGGAACTGTTTCGGTTGTTCTTTTTGTTACTTTGTATTTTTAGTGTTCAGTGCTATTGATTTAAATGACGAACACTTACCACGCTGCATATTGGTCTGATCCTTCCTACTCCTCCTCAGAAGAGGAGGAAAACCGTTATAGAACTACCCACCACCAAAGGACCAAGCAGCGTGGTGAAAGGGACTCCTGGACAGGTGAGCAGCACTATCTGGAGTATGAGACAACCTGGGAGGAGATAGAGACAGTGCGAGGAGGGATACCGGAGAATGGAGTTGCCAACACAAACACGGCTGGCAAGAAAGCCAGAGAGGCAGCCCCCACATGTTTTGGGGGGGAGGGCACACGGGGAGTGTGGCAGAGTCAGGTTGGAGACCTGAGCCAATTCCCCGTGCTTACCGTGGCGGGCGTCGTACTGGTCAGGCACCGTGTTATACCGTGGTGCGCACGGTGTCTCCAGTACGTGTTCTTAGCCCGGTGCGCTACATCCCAGCTCCCTGCATCTGCCGGGATAGGGTGAGGATCCAGCCAGGGCGGATGGTGCCAGCACTGCTCTCCAGACAGCCAGCACTTCTCCTCGGGCCAGGATATCCTACGTCGGCTCTGCAAACTGTGTCTCCCGTGTGTCTGCACAGCCCAGTGCGTCCTGTGTCTGCGCCACACACGTGCCTGGCTAAAATCACCATCCAGCCAGGACGGGTTGTGCAGGCCCTTAGTTCGAGACCTCCAGTGCACCTCCACGGCCCCGGTCTATCCTGTGCCTCCTCCGACGAGGACCAGGTTGTCTCTCCGTCTCCTCCCTCCAGGTTCTCCCTCCTGTCCGGAGCTGCCAGAGCCGCCCGTCAGTCGGGAGCTGCCAGAGCCGCCCGTCAGTCGGGATCTGCCAGAGCCGCCCGTCAGTCAGGATCTGCCAGAGCCGCCCGTCGGTCGGGAGCTGCCAGAGCCGCCCATCAGTCGGGAGCTGCCAGAGTCGCCCGCCTGTCCGGCACTGCCAGAGTCTCCCGCCTATTCAGGGCCTGCTGTAAGGGTCCCCAGTCCGGGGTCGGCGGCGATGGTCGCCTCTCCAAAGGCGCCACCTAAGTGGGCCGAGACTAAGGTGGAGTGGGGTCCACGCCCCGCGCCGGAGCCGCCACCGCGGGAAAGATGCCCACCCAGACCCTCCCCTATGGGTTTAGGTTTTGCGGCTGGGGTCCGCACCTTTAGTTCCTTTTTTATGTCTCTATTTTAGTTTGGTCAGGGAGTGAGTTGGGGTGGGCATTCTATGTTTTTGTTCTATGTGTTATAGTTCTATGTGTTTGGCCTGGTATGGTTCCCAATCAGAGGCAGCTGTGCATTGTTGTCTCTGATTGAGAACCATACTTAGGCAGCCTGTTTTCCCACTAAGGTTAGTGGGTAGTTGTTTTCTGTTTTGTCTATTGCACCTTGCAGAGCTGTTCGTTTGTCGGTTTGTTGTTCAAGTATTCGTATTGATTAAAAGGTACTATGAATACCACGCTGCACCTTGGTCTTCTCCTTCTCCCGACAGCGGCCGTTACACTGACCCTGTATATAGTATGCTTACTTACTTTATCATTCTTCTTATTTTTATATCTCATGTATTTTTGTTCTACATTGTTATTTTTGCTATTACATTGTTATTGATTACTGCATTATTGGGATTAGAGCTAGCAAGAAAGTCATTTCACTGTACTTGTGCATGTGACATTAAAACTTGAAACTTAAGATGAACAACCTTGTAGCCTACTGTAGATCAACAGCACTTCAAACTGCAATTATTTCTGCATGTGGTTTAGAGCCTCTCAAGGACTTCTTCGCATTTACAAAGCCTCTGCTGTACAAGAAGTCCATGTTGATCAGCCATTTGAGTCAGATGTGGTAGTGCGTGGGTAACCATAGTAGTGAATGTATTGAGCATATCAACACGACTACCATCACCTTTGAAAGGGTGTCATGGCACTTTGCTGCATTCTATTCCATTCATGCATGCTGCTTTTACCAAAACATAAATCGTTTTTCAGGCAAAAATGAGTTATTTCCATTTGCCACGTCTTGGATACGGAATGTTATGCTTTTTCTAAATTCTAATAAATGTACTATAAGAGGGTCTGTAGATATTTTTTGCACATTAGCAACCATTTCTTTCTTATTTTGATAGGCTGCACACTCCGAATGACTCGCACTGGTCCATCATAGTAGGGCTGTTGTTTGTTGGTCATTGTGTCATCTTAACACCACGTTCCTGTATCTATCATGGCATCCTTTTTATTGTATTCTACATATATATACAGTACCAGTCAAATATTTGGACACACCTACTCATTTCAGAGTTTTTCTTTATTTTTACTATTTTCTACATTGTAGAATAATAGTGAAGACATAAAAACTATGAAATAACACATATGGAATCATGTAGTAACCCAAAAAGTGTTAAACAAATCTAAATATATTTATATAAAGTAGCCACCCTTTGCCTTGATGACAGCTTTACACACTCTTGTCACTCTGGCAGAGCTCCAGAGTTCCTCTGTGGAGATGGAAGAACCTTCCAGAAGGACAACCATCTCTGCAGCACTCCACCAATTAGGCTTTTATGGTAGACTGGCCAGACAGAAGCCACTCCTCAGTAAAAGGCACGTGACAGCCCACTTGGAGTTTGCCAAAAGGCACCTAAAGACTCTCAGACCATGAGAAACAAGATTCTCTGGTCTGATGAAACCAAGATTGAACTCTTTGACCTGAATGTCAAGTGCCACGTCTGGAGGATATCTGGCACCATCCCAACGTGAAGCATGGTGGTAGCAGCATCATTCTGTGGGGATGTTTTTCAGTGGCAGGGACTGAGAAACTAGTCAGGATCGAGGGAAAGATGAATTGAGCGAAGTACAGAGAGGTCTTGATGAAAACCTGCTCCAGAGCACACAGCCAAGACAATGCAGGAGTGGCTTCGGGTCCACTCTCTGAATGTCCTTGAGTGACACAGCCGGAGCCCGGACTTGAACCAGATCCAATATCTCTGGAGAGCTGAAAATAGCTGTGCAGCTACACTCCCCATCCAACCTGACAGAGCTTGAGATGATCTGCAGAGAACAATGGGAGAAACTCCCCAAATACAGGTGTGCCAAGCTTGTAGCTCATACCCAAGAAGAATCAAGGCTGTACTCACTGCCAATGGTGCTTCAACAAAGTACTGAATAAAGGGTCTGAATACTTGTGTAAATGTTGTATTTCAGTTAATAATTTTTTTATACATTTTGCTAGAATTTCTAAAAACCTGTTTATCTTTGTCATTTTAGCTTTGTCATCAGATTGATGAGGAAAAAAAACAATTGAATAAATTTCAGAATAAGGCTATAATGTAACAAAATGTGGGGTCTGAATACTTTCCAACTGCGCTGTACATAAAGACAATTATATATATTTTTTATTCTTCCTCTATGTTCTTTAAAAGTATGCTTTCCTCTTCAATATCCTTCTAAAGCAATTTAGGGGTAAATGAAACCTTTGTCCTGGAACATGATGGGAAAAAACAAACAAATCATATGCTTTACTAGAAGCTGCAGTTGGCTTGCCCTTTTCTACTCCGCACATCTGGGTCTTGCGGCTTGTGCTCACGGCTCAATGATCAGGCAGGCTAGTGCTCGGCCACAGACAGACAGTCAGAGAGCTTCTTCCTTTTATCTGAACATACAAATGCACAAACGTCCCACAACTGCCTTATGTAACATTTTGTAAAATATGTAATGTAAATTATGTAACTTTTTTTTTTGTGTCATAATTGTTCAGGCATCCTGCACCTTCATCACCGGCGCAAATCCGTTGTTGACAGGTGGCGCAGCGCAGAGCAGAGATGGCTGGTGGGAATTACTTTATCTCGTTGTTGCGCATACCGTGGCTCTCACCCTGAGAATTAGGCCAGCCACACATCATATGTAAATAGGGCAGAAAGACACGTCCTCTGACTCGCAGATACATCGGAATTCTAATCCCGTTCACCGTGGGATTTTAGCTTTTGCATTATTTAGTGAAGGAAGGCCATTAAACGAGGCTCTGTTAAGGTTTAACTGCTGACAAGACATAGCCTGTCATTTGTGACCATCAAATACGACAGGCTAAGTGGAAAAAGTCATGAGAACATTGAGATGTAAGGCTATATGTGAATGGTTTGTTAAGAAGAGGGGAAATTAAATAGAATTGTCACACTAACGTTCTGAAATTACTTCTGGTGAATTGTCATCACATTGGATTTCCAGGTCTTTTATAGGTACAAACTCCTTTTCTTTTATATTGACCTCATAAGCCAGACACCTTTTGAATATACCTGCACACATACAGAATAGTCATTTGATTAAGAAAAGTTTGACAATACATTGTATTATTTCTATAAGCCTCTGACGGTTTAAAACCATTTATTTTCCTTTTTCAATTTGGCATTATGTCTACAAATGGTGACCTTAAAGGCCCAGTGCAGTCAAAAATATGATTTTCCTAAGTTTTATTCCATACTATGAGGTTGGAATAATACTGTGAAATTATGAAAATTATGATAATGCCATTTTAGTGTTAGAGCTGTTTGAAAAGACCACCTTAAATTTCAGCTTGTTTTGTTGGGATTGAATTTTGGCCTGCCTGGTGACATCAGTAGTAAGAGTTCCAAACCTCTATGCCAATAACAGCTAGTTTTCAGTTTTCCCCTCCCTACACAGACCACTCCCAGACAGTCCTAGCTAAATTTTTACTTGAGAAATTGCTATCTTACTAAGAAGCTTTTCTTGTCTATTTTTGACAATTTTATTTGAAAACAATCACAGTAAACAACTTAATTGTTAACGAGAAATTATTTGATATTGAGATAAAAACGGCTGTATTGGAACTTTAAAAGTCTGAGATCATGGGTTATATTGTAAAAAATACCTGGAACTTTAGCTTTGCATTCTAGTCTCTATAGTCTCCTATATTTAGAGAGAATTGTTAATTTCCGATAAGTGAAGATCTTGACAGAATATTTAAGCAATTATACCTGAGAGGCCATGTGTTATGGCATTTTTATCATGGCTGTGATGTGGCATAGACCACCACAGCCATGATAAAAATGTAAAAACACATGGACTCAAGTGTATTATTGCTTTTATCCAACGGATTACCAGCATTAAAAATCGAGATTATTTCCCAAACCATATATTTTTCAACAGAACTTGATGCTATATTCACTAACACTGGTTGTCAAGTGGCATTTTAGGCGTTCTCTGGCGGTTATTATTTTCGATTTAACTGCCATGTAAAGCGAAACTACCCAAGCCCTGGCTGATAGTTCCTGAACCTTGGTTTTCAGGGACACAGTCTGTCAGGTATGCGTAAGTGGCTGCAAGGAAGTCAGGCGCAGGAGAGCAGGTATTTGATAGCACAAGGAGCCTTTTATACAGGCGAACCAAAAGCACACGGCACAATGAATACGAAATACAAAACGGGTATACATAACCCAGCGTAACCAGACTAACGTGCGCATACGTCAAAACAGATAAACAAACCACACAAAGACATGGGGGAATCAGAGGGTTAAATACACAACACATAATGAGGGACAATGAGAACCAGGTGTGTGGAAAAACGAGACAAAAAATATGGAAAATGAAAAATGGATAGGCGATGGCTAGAAGGCCGGTAACGTTGACCGCCGAACACCGCCCGAACAAGGAGAGGCATCGACTTCGGCCGAAATCGTGACACAGTCCATGGATCTGAAAGCAGCACTGAAACATTGTAGCAAAGACACAGCAGATCAGAATAGAAACCACAATGACACATTTTTTCGGATGGTCACAGCATCGACAGCTATTTATTTATAATACTGAATTGCATATTTATACGGGGCAGAGCTCGTTCCCCCTAGGTTCTCTTTTGAAGCAGTTGCCAGATAGATGTTTATCCCCTTTTCTGACAGCCATTCCAGAAGCCATTCCATAAAGCACTTCACTGCCCAGTTGGGTTGTCTTGATGTAGCTAGCTTCTTAATTTATCTCCTTTTCTATGTCATCTATATCAGCGCTAACATTGCTGGTCCACTTGCTCTTCTTCTTGTTTCATTTCTTTAATATCTTTCTCCTCCTCTTCTTGTTGGCGCCATTAATGAAAACGTTTGTGGATCAAACAAATCAAAAGTAGCTTTAAAATTATCGATGACGAGTTACAGGCGCATGGGCAGGAGAGGCTCTAACAATGGAAATTCCAAACCACCCGTTGCATAATTAAGCAATAATACATGAGAGGCCATGTGTTATGACCTTTTTCTCATGTCTGTGATGTGGTCATAGCCACGAGGCGAAGCTGCTTTTATGAAATGGGTTACCAGCATTAAAAATCAAGATTATTTCCCAATAAGGCCCGAGGAGGTGTGGTATATGGCCAATATACCACTTCTTATGCACGACGCAACGCAGCCCTTAGCCCTGGTATACTGGCCATATATCACAATTCCCAGAGGTGCCTTATTGCTATCATAAACTGGTTACCAACGTAATTAGAGCAGTACATTTTTTTGTCATACCCATGGTGTATGGTCGGAAATACCACGGCTGTCAGCCAATCAGCATTCAGGACTCGACCCTCCCTGTTGATAATTTGATTTTCATAATGGCAAACTAGGACTGATGGTTTGGTTTGCGAAACTAGCAAGTCTGTTTGTTTGGTTACCACGGTAACTGCTGTAGCTATCTAGTAAACTTGCTAGCTACTTCAGTTGATGTTGAACACAGTCCTACCGGCAAATGAACACATTTCCAGTGGCAAACGTGTTCAGTTATAGCCATGTAAAAGCGTTAATCAACTCAATGCGTTCTCTGGAAAATAAGCGCAAAACTCCTCGTTGATTATCCCTTACATATTTCATCCACACAGATGCCACCTTGCATACTGTAATAATGTATTGGCCAAGAACAGCCTCATCTTGTGCATGCTGGTTCTCTATGCTACAATAATGCAAACATAGATGTCAGCATGATTTAGTCAGCATGATTTAAGAGCAGATTATTTACTCTTATCATTGGTATTTGGAAATTGGTGCTCAGATAATTATCCTAAAAGGAGCTGCAATATGCTTATTAAAGTGGTGGAATATTCATGTTCATGTATGAGCGCAGCATTCTTAATCGTTAATGTAGTCCATGTGTAAAATACCTTGTGGAGTTACAGTGACATAATAAATAATGCAGGGATGATGAATGAAATTGTCTGGCCCAAGCTATGCAAGTAAGATAAACACACAGCATATGTGTAATGGCACCGCTGTTGCCACAATGTGCTTTGTAAAGTCCATTCCCCTGACAGAACATATGTATCAGTGAGACACGCAAGCACGCATACGCATACACACGCAAACACACACACACACACACACTACCTGAATTCACGATGATCCGGCTCAGTTTAATACGCCAGTATTCTACAATATTGTGTTTCTCACCTTGGTTTATGACCTGTATCTGCAGTAGATGAGGGCGGTGTACGTAATCAACAAACGTGTCTCTTTCAGGTCTTTAGTGAAGGTCGGCCGAGGTAGGAAGGGAGTCCATATTAATTACCTTCAGAATGGAGGGTATTCAGCTCTTCAATCTTCTTTTTCAGATTTAATCAGGCTCTGGAAGGACTGGCTGAGATTTACTAAGAACGAGCAGGAAGGAGAGAGGAGGAGGGAGAGTAGGAGGGGGAGTGTTGAAAAAGAAGGCTTTCTCTGAGAATCACTATGAGGCCGTTTTTACATTCATTATGGCTTTTTAATTTCTATAAGTAATTGTGTCTTTTCACAATGGGCTTTATTTTCCAGTGCAGCTCACACGGCCTATGGTTACAGCCCATAGAGTTGCTTGTCGGCTGCTGTATTGCTCCATCGTGGCTGCCAATGCGAGCATAGCAGGCTCTCCCTGAACTGTAATGGAATGATGAATTAACGATCACACATTCAGTACTGGCACACGAATGCCAGCATTAACGGACAGGCACGCACGCACACACACACACACACACACACAGCTGTGTCCTTCAGAGACAGCTGTTCCATCACAGGTCTCCATTCTCTTATGCAGTGGTTACAGGAAAAGCCACTCTATCTGCTAGTCATGCGCTTTTTTCCCACACTCTACACCATAGCCCTGGACCACTCTGCATAATGGTGTGCTTGGCCCTCGCTTATCGATTTTTCCACTGTTTTCACCTGACTCCTGGATTAGGGTTAATTCTCTGATCCAGCAGCATTCTCAGCATTTAAAGGCCATGGCGTATCCATGGCGATGGCAGACAGCGGTCTGTTCTTCATAAAGGTGTGACAATTCAGGACCCCCTTTTCTTCACCCACCTCTCTCTCCATTCCCACACTCTTGAATCCTGAGGTGTGATATTTCTTTGTCAACCGTCACCCCTCATTTTCAAGTTATTACAGTGCAATGTGACACTTCTGGGTCAATGAATACTGGAGATATTGATTTAAAAAATACACTCTGCTTGACTTTTGTGTTATATGTGTATATGAACAATATATATAGTAGTCAAATATCCCTCAAGTAGAGTTATTATACGAGGCCCCCCTCTTTATATTAACTACTACCTCCAGGCAATAAAAAACTTATTGGGTGCTGGAACAGAGGTGAGACCTAATGGGGAAAAAAAAAACACAATTTCATATTATTCTCCAGCAGTATCTGAAGGATGAACTTTTTTGAGCAGTCAGTAGTCCTTGTGACGTAATTCGTAATGTGGTGTTGATTCTCCATTATGAAGGAATCAAACAAGATGAAGCTACATTGCTGACATAGATACCTGTAAGTGATACAACAGTGTGTTGTTAAAGCTTTTGACAGTTTTGAGAGACGTCACATTCTTCCCATGCCACAACCACTTACATCAATGAAGAACTTGACATCTAATAAAAAAAGACAGACTTCCCTTTACACTTGAAATGATGAAGAGTGGAATATGTAAGGTATCTATCACATTTCACAACACATACTGGAATTTTTGCCTAAAAGGCACTATTTGACCAGGGCAAAAATCAATTTAGGTCCATTTCACACTTTCAGGTTTTTCTATCTCTCTGGTGTTATTTTATTCACTCAGTTTAAACAGATTATGCTGCTTGGAGGAACTCAGAGTTCTTTGGGGTTGACAAATTGAGCAGTTCCTTTCTCAAGGTTTCCCTTTATTTGCTAAGGAAGACTAAGGCAGACAGGGAGGATGAGTAGGAAGAGGAGGGGGGACTGAGAGTTCTTGGCTGATAACTTATTCCTCTGTTGTCAAAAACTAAGTTAGAGATATTTTTTTACATAAAAGAAGATGGAAAGTCCAGGCTTCATAACGCAGCCTGATCAAGCTGGTGTCCTGTGTGTTTTGGAATACAAATTAGGAAAATGCGCCGAGCAAAGACAGTTTACCTCTGCCCCACAAGGACACTGACTGTAATCTCAATGTCAGACCATTTTCTGGAGGGGGGGGGGGGGGGTTGTGCAGAATTCTGAAAGAGCCATCCATATCTGCTTGACCTTGCATCCAATAAGAAACAGTAGTCTTGCCTTGTTTCCCCATGCATTTTGGCCACTACTTTATTTATCATTTTAAGCTCTCTACTAGCACACTGGTTTATCACCAGATCCACAATGCAGACACATCCTGCTAAGTTTAGCAGCACAGTGAGCCCAGCTTAATGGTCAGACTCATTGGTAAGTGGAAATGGGAGGTCAAGAAGCTAATATGTCCTCGACTGTCCCAGATAAAATAAAATGGTCTCGGATAAAATCTTTCTAAATTAATTTCCTTTATTTACTTATTCCAGACACTGTCTGAGACTCTTTTGATCCGGGGGATGAGATCACCACTAAACCAGGCTTCTGTATATCATAATCATTTCTCTACAATTAACCTCACTTTTATTTATCTGATAGATAGATTTAGAGGTTTGCCCTTGCCCCTTGCTTCACAGACACTTCTGTCATCTCTTGTGGGCACAGAAATACTCCCAGGAACATTATGTAAGTATCTCTAAGACCATGCCTCTGTCAGTTAGGACATCACAGAGTAGAAGAGCTGGCTGGCTGGTTCAGCACCATGGAGAGCTCAAGACAGAGTAGTGCTCGGTTTCCCGATAGTGATGGAATTTAGGCTTATTAGTGTTTTAACAATGCAACTTTACTACAGCGGCCGAAGATGTAACATTTGTTTCCCAAAATGCCACGCAGAGAGAACAGTCGCTAAGGGCGTCATTGGAGCATGTGTCGATGCTGATAGGATCGAAAGAAAGGTACTGTAGCACTGCTCTCGGATCAGCTTTCTCAATTCTAATCTTTAACATTATAATTATTTCACAATACTGACGACAGATCAGCTCCTAGAGACATATTGCCACCTACGGCTGCACATATTGAGGCGGCTTATTCTAATGCTTACCCAATAATAACGCAGAAAATCACAGATTTGGCACATCATAATTTGATTTAACTAGGCAAGTTTACAATGAAGGCCTACCCTGGCCAAACCCAGAAGACACTGAGCCAATTGTGCGCTGCCCAATGGAACTTCCGATCATGGCCAGATGTGATGTAGCCTGGATTTGAACCAGGGACTGCAGTGACACCTCTTGCACTGAGATGCAGTGCCTTAGACCACTAGGCTACACATCTTTAAATATATTGAGACTAATTACAGAAAGTAGCCTACAAGTTGCAAAGTAGTGAAAATGAAAACTGTATATTTCAATACGATTGAAGTAGGCCTATATCTTACTGTATTTATATTTAATGCAGTCGTCTCGGTTTCATTTGAAGCATCTTTTTATAAGTCACTTGTTTGTATCAATTCTAAAGACATTGTCAACTTTGTATTTGTAGTCAACTTTGTTCTGAAGCTATCGGCAGTCACAGAGAGACAGATAAACCATGAGTTTCTATGTTTAGCGGAGAAGATCTCTGTATAAATTGACGCGGTAAGGCAAAAAAAGGATCTAAAGACGCACTTAGCCGTTCTATGACTGGTCTGAGGCAGGCAGTAGATTATGAGTGTTTTCGAGTGTAACATTAATTATGACTGTTTTTGGAAACAGCTTGCAGATTTACCGATGCTCCAACGAAGGTTCTAATGTTGAACTTAGCCTTAAGATGCTTTTGGGAAACTGGGCCAAGGTCTGAGGAGGGCTGGAGGCTAGTGGCTTCCTGTCCCATCCTGTGGCAATCTGTTTTGCCAGTAGTGGGCCGTAGCAGTCACACTGACCCCGTGGCACAGTATAAACAAGATTTAGTGGGCAGTCAATATGTTCCAGACAGCTCCAGCCCCTTTCCTCGGCCTGATGTAATTGGAAAGAGCTCTCAGATATGGTGGATCCACACTCTCCCAGCTTCTCACTCAGTGACAAAAGGAGAGATCCTGCACGACCAATGAATCCCATTTTACTCTAACTGATGTTGTTAGACACAGACAAACTCCCTTATGACAGAATGAGGGGACAAACTCCTTATATGTGATTGTGAAATCTTAGCTGATAGCTTTGATTGCAGTTAAACTCTGCATTGTAAAAATTTCTGGTTGAATATTTTCGGCATCATATCCAGACAGTATATTAGGCCGACAACGACCATTGTTGCTTCCTTGTTGTCTTTCTCATTTAATTTCACTCTCGCCTCTCCCCCCTTACAGATTCATTACAGTTTGATGATATCAGATGATTGCTCTCACTCCTGGAACAATAGGCTGCTGGTCCCCCTGGCATGAGATCTAAATTTGACGGGCTTTTCACTCAGACATCAATGAGTCACTTTGCCAGAACATGTCTGCCTCTAACCATATCCTACTAGACATGAAGGGAGAAAGAAATTCAATAGTATGACTTGAATGTCAAATCAGTGTGAATGGGATTCTGGTACCAACATTTTTGGGGTTTACATATATACTGTACAGTAGAGCAGGCGGCATATTGTTATCACTACTCTTTTAAAACTTGCATGCCTTGATTAGAATGTTATGTTGCTGACATTCTGTTGATATATGGCACAGCAGAACTCATCATTGCCTCTAGAGTTTTGCTACAGTAGCCTTCCAAATGCAGCTCAGTAGTAAATGTTGCAGATCCTCTCATACTATGGTTTTCTTATTTAAATATGGCTAAAGACGTTCTTTGTTTACGACATATAACATGGCAGTTGTAATTTCATTTGAAAACAATCATGCAAAGTGATTTACTTCGTATTTCAGAATGGAATGAGAAGCACTATTAGAGCAGCCAGTGAGGACACAAACCACACTGTCATTACGGAATACCTGTGGAACAGATCGTGGCTGACAGCTCTCTCTGACACACGGGAAAAGCAATCACAAATGGAAGCATTTTCATTTCCATTAATTTAGTTATGGATTAAAACCTGACCCATTTACTAATCGCGGCAGTGGCACGCTTTTGTCAGCGCCCGTGCTGAGGTCCTGGTTGTTAGACAGATTACACCATTAGACTATCATCCCTGCTCTGTATCCGGGACCACCTGAAGGCAGGTGGTGGGTGGGGCTTTAAATCAATCACAATATTTAGAGATAAAGAGACCTACTTTGCTATCCTTTGCAACTACATAGTACATGGAGGATTGGCAGGCAGTTGAGTAGCGGTATATACAGTATGTGATGATGGTGGGGCATGGGTTATTTTTAGATTGGTGCTCTTTTCAGATTTTGTATCTCTTGCTGGAAGGGAAATCAGTGGGTGAGGAACAGGAGGGGAGATAGAGGAGGTAGAGGAGAAGATGGTGGGAGGAGAAGTATGAGGAGGAGGAGGAGATGGAGGAGGAGGTGGGGGGAGAAGGAGGTGAAAGAGATGGGGGAGAAGGCGGAGGGAAGAGAAGTTGGAGGAGGAGGAGCGAGAGGAGGAGGAGAGTGGGTCAGAGAAGATGGGGGTTTGCCACAGAGACAGGCAGCTCCTCTGAGTCAGGAATAGGCAGGCCGATCCTCCAAGTCTGCCTGAGGGGGGCCTGGTTATTACACCAGCGTCTGCTTGGCACCGTGCTCTCCTCTCTCCACTTGGGGCGATGAAGCCATGTGGTGCTGTACCCAGCTTCTCCTTCCACTGTCTCTCCCTTGCCTCCCCCCTGCCTTTTTGTGTATCCCCTAACAGCTGTCCACACGCTTGTTCCACATTGTGCATAGAAAACGACCTATAGGTCTCTGCATGAGAATGATACACCTCAGAATGATGGCCCAGGCTGACTTATGGAAAAGCTGGCAGTGCTTCATATGGTTCTAGAGAGGACCTCTCCAGCTTGGTCCTATGTACATGGGTAGAGAGAATGGCATGGTGAATGACCAATCGTGTGAGTAAATTTCAAGTGTCTCCCAATAGCCACTCCATCTCGGAGATCATCTTGTTGGACATGACATAAATTATAGACAGGATAGATGCTGTTGTAGTACTGAGCATGAGTCGTATGGAGGACACGTACTTCACTCAGGCATTGAGGAGTGAACATGGGATCCACAGAGGAGAAACGTGTTGGTGTAATTTACGTTGTTTGTGGTTCTTTACAGATATTAGAATCCACAGTCTTTAATCAGAGTATCCATTGGCAAAAAGCAGCTTTTAAATTCTATGGGTGGAATGAATCATGGCTGAAGTCAGGGCAGCGTTTCACTGCTAATGGCCGAAGTGCATTAATGTGAAAAGTGCATTAAAACTTTCAATGGTTTATCCGGTAGTCTGTAATAAAAATGGAGAATGTCAATTAAAATCTGCAATATTAATGAAATGATATAAGGCGCAACGATACTGTACAAGGAAGACCCAGTTAGCTGGAGGCATTTTTTTTTTTTTTTCAAATGGTTCAGCTCACTCAAATGGGAAACAGGCGGTTATCCAGTACTTTCAGTGACAGCAACAAGCAGCCACAGCATGTGGGTAGCTAGCCCAGTAGTGGCCTTTTGTGACCACACCAGTCTTCAAGGATAGCAATACACCCTCTTGTGGCAAACAAAATCCATATCACAGTGGATTTCCAATATAGCTACCTCTTTGGCAAAAGTGGTTGCTAAGTTTCCCCTTATTCTTAGAAAGCAATTCCATTTTCCCATTTGACATATCAACAGTAGCAGCTGAGTTGCTTGCTACAGTATCTGTCACTGCAGGTATCACAATCGAAAGTTCTGTTCAAGTGCTTATTGAGGGGATGTTCGATTGAACATCAGTCTCTTGTTCCCCAGTAATCTGATGACCGTCAACAAAAGGACAGCCCGCTTCAAGATATCACAGACATTATTTTACTCTATTACTGTACCTCTGTAGTAATTCTGAAATTACTACAGCCACAACATTGTACTATGCTCTGTCTTACCACATGTTATTAAAGGTCAACATAGGGCAAAAACACAAAAATAACGTATTTAAACTGTAGAACTGATCAATGTACCATCATACCAGGTCATTTATTGTTAAAAATAAAATACAAATGGATGAATAAGATATTTGGCTACAGAAGTGCCGTTTCGTACCGATCTCTTCATCTTCTGTCCACCAAAAAAATCCTATGAAATGAAGTCAACACACACTAGAGGGGTTGCTGGCTAGCTAAAGTGGCTAGTTTAGCCAACGAACTAGCTGCGTCGGTCGCATGACCAAAATTACACATTGACGAACTACCAAAGGCACACTCCATTTCCGTTTGAAAATTGAGAAAGGCGAGGAGTTGAACCTTTTATCGTGCACAACGTCTAGCTTTAATACAATGTTGTTATTAGTGTTATTACAGCATTTCTACACATTTTTAAGAGCAATTCAATGTAAATTGAGATTCTTATTTTGTGACTATGTCTACACAATAGAATCACCACTGAAAATCCCTTTGTAGTGTAGAAATCTATTAGACCTAGCCTTTTCTGCCCTGTGATTGGCCCGCATGCGTTTAATCTTATAAATAGGGTTCATTTGTAATGGTTGTTTCCCCCCTCTTTCTTAAAATCCCAATGTAGCTGTTTTTATATCAATATCAAATCATTTCTGGGTAACAATTAATTCTTAAGTATCTCACTGTAATAGATATCCATTATAATGCTAAAAGTAGCTTTATAGCAAAAAAATATTTCTTAAGCAATACTTTAGCTAGGACTGTCTGGGAGTGCTCTGAATAGGCAGGGGGAAACTGACAACTAGCTGTAACTTTACATAGAGGTTTGGAACTCTCTTTGTTATTGGTCTATTAACCAATTTACCTCATGGTGATGTCACCATGGAAAGCCAAAAACTCCTGCCCATGCAAACCTGCTGATTAAAAGGTCATGTGTAGATTGTATTTTCAACCAGCAACTACCAGGAAAAAACACTGATACATTTTCATTTAGTTTCATTAGCTGTTGTACAATATGACAAAAAACTAATTTTGACTGCCCTTGGCCTCTAACATGGAAGTCCTGTCTGTGGTGCTGAAAATATTCTTTAGGTTAAATTATATGTAGTGGCAGTCCCACAATTCTTGTAGCAAGCAGAGCAATAATCTTAGCATTCTCCATGTGTAGGGTGCTCCCCCCTCTGCCCAGACTACAGCTCGGCTTTCAATACCATAGTGCCTGCACAGCTCACCACAAAGCTCAAGGCCCTGGGACTGAACTCCTCCCTATGCAACTGAGTACTGGACTTCCTTACAGGCCACCTCCAGGTGGTGAAGGTAGGCAACATTACCTCCTCCACACTGGTTCTCAACACGGGGCCCCACAAGAGTGCGTCCCCAGTCCCCTCCTGTACTGCGTGTCCTCACACAGTTCCAAGTCCATCATCAAGTTTGTAGACGACCTGACAGTAGTAGGTCTGATTACCAACAATGACAAGACGGCCTACAGGGAGGATATTCGCACTCTGACGGCGTGGTGCCAGGTAAACAACCTCTCCCCGGATGTCAGCAAAACAAAGGAGCTGATTGTTGACTTCAGGAGGAACCAAGCTGGGCACGCCCCCATCCTCATCAACCGGGCTGCCATGGAAATTGTCAAAATCTTCAAGCTCCTAGGTGTACATATCTCAGAGGAGCTGAAATGGTCAAACCACACATACACAGTGGTGAAGAAGGCACAACAGCTACTCTTCAACCTCAGGATGCTCAAGAAATGTGGCTTGTCCCCCGTTTCTATCACTCAGATGTGGGCAGTATAGGAGCATCATGGCACAAATTGTAAAACTGGCCAATAGTGTCTACCCCCAGACCATCAGGCTGCTGAATAGCCACCACTAGTCAGCTACCTGCTCACCCTGTGCATTGTTTTGTTTCACTTTGTCCTGTATTGTTTGAGCCCGTAGCTAAAGCATTTCACTGTACACTGTAATTACATCTGCAACCCTGTACATGTGACTATTAAACTCTTTCATCTAATCAACATTTCACTTTCTTATGTTTTAAATACATTTTAACAAGACAAATATAATTTGTCATGTTCTGAATCATTCAGCGGGGTCTTTCTCTAACATATCATAAACATTAGAGTGCTGTGAAAAAGTATTTTGCCCCCTTTCTAATTTTGGTCAAAACATATATGTGCTTCAAGTATCAATGGTAAAGTGCTTGCAGAACAATAGCTCCATATGGAGCCTAAGTCCCATTCATGGTTGAAATAAATATCGCTCTCCTGGGGGTGATATGCCACTGAGAGGTACTCATGCTATTCTAGAAAAACAATCATGCAAAACAATTGTAGTCAACAAGTAACTGTGAATGTGATGCAACAGCAGCAAGCCATTCATTGTGGGAAATGCCCACACATGACGTGTGCAATACAATAAGTAGCCTACAATAGGGTAGAGTAAAATCGTGACTTGATATGGGGAAGTTTCTTTGCAGACATTTAGGGGAAAATAATATTCCTTGTCTCTTTAAAAATATTAAGCAGCTTTATTGAAGTTCCTTCCAGGGCCACTAGATGTATCTCTGTTCCATTTTTCGATCAGCGCATCCTCTCGCCAACAGGGACGAGAGGAGACCTCGGCATTTTGTCAAGCAAGTGCACCCTGAATCGTGAGCGAATAAAATATATTTAAGTTATTTATTTTTCGTGTCGTTAAGATAAAGAGGTGTGCGCAAGAGCCGGAGCAAATGGTCGTCTCTGGTGAAGGAAACCGTTTTTGGATTAAAAACACTTTATTCCGGCAGAGGGGGATCCTTTAGTTTTTCTATTCTGCAAAATTGTTGGACGGAATTATGACGGAGTATGAAAAGGCGAGTTTATAACCTTTGAAGTGAAGTATTTTTCTTTGCCAAAGCTTGTGCCTCAGATTTTTGGGGAGATGATTCTAAAGAGCTTTGCACTCTGAAATAACGGGACATGGCACTGAGGGAAATTGTCTGAGGTGACGAGTGGTGGAGATCAAGCCTCATGGTAAATATACAATATTGAAATATGATTGTTCAAACATACTATTCGGTCACAGCCCTTGTCTACTTTTATCAAATGGCGATTTTAAATGTGAGCTTTGAGTCGAGGTCAATTGTAAGATATTGGGAAGGAGGGAAAAACTAGTTCTAGACTACCTAGCCTACATGCATTTATTTTCATGCATAATGTGTATATTAGCCTATATAGCCTATATACATATCCCAGAGTTATGATGAATTTGAAATTGGGATGCTGGCATGGTGGCTACATTCAACGACAGAGCATATTTTGCTATGTTTGGCACATATGCTCCTGTCCAGCTCTCTGTTGAAGTCTCGGTCTTTTGGAAGCTCACACACTCACGTGCTTTCATGTTTAATATGAAAATGTGATTAAACTACTTTCATAATGGTCGGTTGTGCTGATGCCAGTTGCCCAGGTGCTTAGGTCCAAATCACCATCCATTTTAATACCACCTGCAGCCCTGTGAAGAGACCTAACCCTATTTATTAAGTGCAATAAAGAACCAGTAATGCATTTCTCTGTGAATTGTAATACAACATAATCATCACTGATGAAGGAAAATTAATTTCCACCCGTCTTAATTCAATTGAAATGTTAATTGATATTCATTTAGCCATAAGGGTAAATACCTAACGCTGAGTCGGGAATGTATTAGCCTTCATTCATTCATTAATTTCAATGACTATGTTCGGAAATGACTCTCAGATGGTGGATAAGCATTGCTATGCTATGAAGAACTGAATTAGATGGTAAATCGAGTAGGTGACGTTTGAATGGGAAAGTTCAACACTATTGGCTATAGGTACAGGGCACCAGAAAACTGGATAAATGCAGTATTTGTGTGTGCTCAATTTATAGCCCAAAGGCAGAAATAGTCACGGCAGTAAAAAGCTGACTGGATTAGTTTATTTGGCTTTGGCAAATAGTCGTTAATGACATTATCAACAATATGGATGTTTTATGCATGTTTGATATGGGGGATAAACTCACCAATTATCATTACGTGATCTTCGAGCTATTAGTCATTGACTTCCATTGCTATATGCGTACGTGGCCATTTTTCCTACAGTGAGCTCTGTTGTGTTCCTGTTAATTACAGTTTGTATAGACGTGAACACTGCATGCTGTGTCGTTATAGCCACCTTGGATTTTACTCTTGTAAAAGCTCATAAAATGAGGTACCCAATCAAATCGTACACAATATTAGATTCAAGGACAAAGTTGAATGTGATTTGAGATAGAGAGAGACATATGATTGTCCTCTGTTGTGATGCAGGGACAAAAAAGTATATATTATACACATTCATTTGTGACATCGCTCTCAACGCAACTATCCCAGAAGGCCTGGTTGAAAAGACGTCATTATGATGTCTTATTTATATATAGCCTACATCTTTTTACTGACAAGAATATTATGTATGTTTCCGACCACCATATAACCAGTTGATCATAATTGTGGCCTATATCTGACCAGTTGGTCATAGTTCTGACCACTACTGATTCAGAAGGGTTGGGTTAAATGCGGAAGACACATTTCAGTTGAATGCATTTATATTATGTACTATATTATGTACTGGTCATAATTAAGACCTCATCATAACCTGGCAATGACACCTGACTACAGCACTACAGTATTGCAAAGGACAAAGTTGGATATTGAAAAGATTGTTCATTACATTTCTATTTGTTTCCATAGGCACCAATTAAAGTTCAAATCTGCAACATTCATACATTTAAAATAGATCAAGCAATGGCAAAAAAAATCTACATCACAATTTTTTGCACATGTGCATACAGTTATTGTTTCATAATTCCCCCACAGACATTACATGCCTAGAAAGACTGGGACACAATGTATATAGGCCCATTGTTTTGTTTTATTAATAATCAATAAGAGTGGCTTGATTGGGTAGATACTCATCAAGGACTTCTGAGCATAGAATGCTATCTGGAGTGTAGTGGCTCTCCTGACGAGTGGTGTGATGGGTCCGATCTGCAACGAAGATAATCAGCGTATTACAACTTCATACATTTCAGATTTGAAAAGAACTAGAGAAGGACATTCCTGAAGGAACCTTGTGAACCTCCATGGTACTAGTTGAAAAAGTTTGTGGCAATATAGCTTAGAGATAGATGTCTTCCAAAATGAGCAACTTGCTCATATACAGTGCTTTCGGGAAGTATTGAGAGCCCTTGACTTTTTCCACATTTTTTTACATTACAGCCTTATTCTAAAATTAATTAAATCGTTTTTTCCCCCCTAAGCAATATACACACAATACCCCATAATGACAAAGCAAACACAGGTGTTTAGAAGTGTTTGCAAATGTATTAAATACAAAACAACTGAAATATCACATTTCAATAATTATTCAGACCCTTTACCCAGTTCTTTGATGAAGCACCTTTAGCAGTGATCACAGCCTCAAATCTTATTGAGTTTGATTTTACAAGCTTGGTACACCAGTACTTGGGGAGTTTCTCCCATCCCCCTCTGCAGATCCTCTCAAGCTCTGTCAAGTTGCATGGGGAGCGTCACTGCACAGTCATTTTCAGGTCTCTCCAGAAATGTTAGATCAGATTCAAGTCCGGGCTCTGGCTGGGCCAGTCAAGGACATTCAGAGACTTATCCCTAAGCCACTCCTGCGTTGTCTTGGCTGTGTGCTTAGGGTTGTTGTCCTGTTGGAAGGTGAACCTTCACCCCAGTTTGAGGTCCTGAGGGCTCTGGAAAAGGTTTTCATCAAGGATCTCTCTGTATTTTGCTCCGTTCATCATTGTCTCGATCCTTACCAGTCCCTGCTGCTGAAAAACATCCCCACAGCATGCTACCACCACGCTTCACCATAGGGATGGTGCCAGGTTTCCTCCAGATGTGACGCTTGGCATTCAGGCCAAAGAGTTCAATCTTGGTTTCATCAGACCAGAGAATCTTGTTTCTCATGGTCTGAGAGTCTTCAGGTGCCTTTTGGCAAACTCCAAGCGGGCTGTCATGTGTCTTTTACTGAGGAGTGGCTTCCGTCTGGCCACTCTACCATGAAGGCCTGATTTGTGTAGAGATTAAATGGTTGTCCATCTGGAATATTCTCCCATCTCTACAGAAGAACTCTAGAGCTCTGTCAGAGTGACCATTGGGTTCTTGGTCACCTCCCTGACCAAGGCCCTTCTCCCCAGATTGCTCAGTTTGGCCGGGCGGGCAGCTCTAGGAAGAGTCTTGGTGGTTCCAAACGTTGTCCATTTAGGAATGATGGAGGCTACTGTGTTCTTGGGGACATTCATGGCTGCAGACATTTTTCTTTACCTTTCCACAGATCTGTGCCTCGACACAATCTTGTCTTGGAGTTCTACAGACAATTCCTTCGACTTCATGGCTTGGTTTTTGCTCTGACAAGCACTGTCAGCTGTGGGACCTTATATAGACAGGTGTGTGCCTTTCCTAATCATGTCCAATCAATTGAATTTACCACAGGTGGACTCCAATCAAGTTGTAGCAACATCTCAAGGATGATCAATGGAAACAAGAAACACCTGAACTCAATTTCGAGTCTCATAGGGAAGGGTCTGAATACTTATGTAAATAAGTTATTTTAGTTTTTTATGGGGTATTGTGTGTAGATTGCGAAAACAATTAGATTTAATACATTTTAAAATAAGGCTGTAACATAACAAAATGTGGAAAAAGTCAAGGGGTCTGAATACTTTCTGAAGGCACTGTACTTTACATCCTCCTTCACCATTGCGGTTCGGGCCATGTTTAAGAACTTTCCAGAGGGCCTGCAACACATTAACCTCCTGAGTTTTATGGCTTTTCATGACACTTACTATAAGTATAAAAAGATAATAAAATAAATTAACATTTGGCATAATGTGGGCATGCAGGACACGACAGAACAGTAACACACAGTAAAAAAAAACCTGTCAGAATCTACAAAAAAATGATATTTGTCTATGTCAATGTCTCAACTGCTCACTTACTTCTTACTTAACTACAATGGAGCACACACGAGTGGTAGCAAAGGCAATCTGAAACATTTGAAGAGGATATCAAAATTAAACAGTAGTTGAATAATGACCATTTTGAACTCATCTCTAAATGGTAAAGTTTTGCTTAATCTAAATTGCAATGTTCAAACAACTTTTTATAAACACACCGCTCCATAATCCTTAAGACATCCTTAAGGATGACATTATCTTTTTCAAAAGTTGTGTGTCTTTCATATCATTCCTGCACCAAACATAGTTAGAAATGGGTGTAATTGGCAAATCTCTTCCTCTTCTCTGCAACTGTGCACATTTGTGTGTTTGAGTGAGGGCCAGGGAGAATGAGCAAGAGAGAAATGGGATAAACTTTACATGACTCACCGAGGGAGGTGTCTGTTGAATCTGGACACAAGGATTTTGCACCTGAAAAAAAGGCGAGTTAAAATAGGATTTTATTTGCTTTACAAATGTATATTATTAGAGAGGTGCTATTTCAATTGGATCTACTAACACTAAGATCAGGCAAGCATGGGCAGCTGAATAGCATGTCTCTTGGGGAATCCAGTCTCACCTGATGCAGAGAATAAACTTTAATGATCATCAGCATAGCTATTACAAACCTAGCTCTTACTCAAGTGGCTAGTATGAATCAATAAACATTAAAGATCAGAATATCTTTTTGCACACAAAACTAACTGTCAATGATTATGGATTTAAGAAGGGGTGGTTCTGCGCTCTCATTTCCCTGGGATGTGGCAGAATAGGTCAATGGTAAGTGAATGGGTGGCCAAACACTGCTGTAGAGGCCATGCATTTGGTCATTGACATGTTTCAACTCTAAAGGCAGAGTCAAATCATGATGAACCATTCGTTAAGGCAGGGATGGGCAACATTGATGGGGGTGGGGGCTACAGAGAAATGGAACTCGAGCAAAACATTTTAGCAGCCCGCCTCGTGACAGTGAAGATAAAAATAAAAAAAAGTTTTAAAAGTTAATTTCCTGCAATTCTACACATTTTGCCATGCGGCGGAGAGAATATTTTGCAATTTTACAACTAATTTCATGCAAATTTACTCATTTTGCCATTTATTATGATAACTGGTGATCAATCGGGCCCACCCAGGTCATTAATTCAACCATGCTTACTACAAGTTTAGATAACTGGCTGCTAGAATAACTTACCAATAATTAAAAAAAGAATAATGCTGAAATGGGCTCATTAAGTGACTGCTGATGCACAACCAAATTTTGTGTATTCTAGTATTCTAACTCTTAACAGTAAGTTGAGGCCAGTGAGTCCTCCCCCCCAAAAAATATTAGACTAGCTTAAAATGTCTAACACACACAATACAT